>NW_015557124.1:155273-162133 GCF_001515605.1 Sinocyclocheilus anshuiensis | reverse complement strand
AACTTTGGGTTGAAACAACCCAACATTTTTTAGAGTGTACTTCTGTTAATACGTTCTCTGTCAAGCAGAAGCGATGAGACCTGTTTTCCGGATTTGGTCAGGTGACGTTCGACCCTATTGTGCGTTTGTCTAACTTTTTTTTTTAATGTTAATACTAGTTTCAGTTGGTTCAGAGAACATTCAAAAGTAACTTCCCAGAAGTAAACAAGAAAAAAAAAAAAATAAAAAAAAAGATTTTTTTTTTACTTCCAAAAGACGTTTTATTTTATTTTATTTTATTTTATTTTATTTTATTTTATTTTATTTTATTTTATTTTATTTTATTTTATTTTATTTTATTTTATTTTATTTTATTCTGTTTATTATGATTTTATTTTATATAATTTTAATTTAGTAATTTTGTTGTTGTTTATTTATTTATTCCACTGTGCTTTTTAAGACACTGTGTAAAGTTCAACTTTTAAAAACTTTTAGAAAACCTTATTTTTCACTCATTACTTTTGTGTTGTCTTATGTTTGCTTGTTTTTTTGTTTTTTTACAATGTTAATCCTGACATGAACAATTGTAGTCAGACTTTTTTATATATAAATAAATAAATAAACAAACAAACAAATAAATGAATAAATAAAGTCTGGGTTGAGGTTTAGGTTGAGTATATCAGTAGATATATCTGGCTTATTGCTCATATATGATATGTGGTTCATACTCCAAACTGAGCAAAAAAATAAAAAATAAAAATACAATTTGATGCAGTTTGGTGCTGTTATATGGACAGAAATAAGATACAATTTTGATTTGTTTTATGGTCAAAACTCTGTAGTTTCAAAAATATATAATGCATTGCAATACAATGATTACTGGGAGATGAAAAAAAAACATTCCTCAAAAGGCCTGGTTTTAACATTTTAACATGTTTTTTTTCCAAAAAAAAATAAAAAATATGCATAATCAAGTGAACCTAAGTTGCTTCAGTCCACCATTGTAGAAGTCATATAGAAGTTATTCTTACATTTATAAAACAAAACAAAACCAAAAAAAAACATAAAGATTGCATGCATAATGTGTAACATGACCTAAAGGTTGACCGGTTTTGCAATTCTAGTATTTTACTTTCTAAAAAGTATAAACTGTCCATCAGATGAGAGAAGTCATGTAGAAGATTTTTCAACAAAGTTTTGATTATTTTGATCATTTAGAAGAAATTAGCATATCAAATATGATACAGTAGGTTTTATAGGGTTAAAAACAACACTTGTAACATAGCTCCATTATGTCCAAGAGCTATGAAAAAGCAATAAAAATTTCCTCTGGGGACATGCACAGGAAATTTACATATGACGGATTTGATAAATTCTGTCCAATATGACGAAATCGTGGCTCCAAATGACAATACTTCAACAGCTGAATCACAGACACTTTGGATGGATGACTTGTGGCTGTGTGGGCTCGTCTCTGCCAGTATGAATGACTTATAGGACTAGAGGAACAGATGGGTTGTGGGAGACATTCTCGAGAAGCCAGAGCGAGAAATAATGAGAAATGCAGAGAGAAAAGACTAAATGAGTGGGACACTAGCAAGGCAAATCTCCCTTAAAGATACAGGAAACAAGCAGCATCTTGCCCACGATAAACCTTGTTCTCATTGTCACCGTGGGTAGAGAATATCTAGATCCTAGCAGCTCGTATCCATTTGAGTGCACCAAAATACGGCGGCTTTCTGTGGCAGGACAGAATAACAGTGAGGAAATAAACGTACGTTGGGAGGACATGTCAAAAAGATAACTCAGAGGGGAGATGCATCGTGAGGAACACAGGAGAAGATCCGGGACGCTGACAGTCAAAGCAGAGAACAAACATCGGAGCATAAAGAGTAGCAGCCGAGCCGGTAGCAATGCATCATGGGGATTGGCTGACAGGATGTAGAGGGAGATCATTAGAGATGATAGAGAAATAGAACAGGGACACTGAGAAGAAAGTCAAGGGAGGAATGGAGACCAGGGGTGGACTCAAGGAGAATAGATGATTGTGGAAGAGCAGATCAGTAGGATTTGGATCGAGCTCTGATCACATTTCAGGGCTTTTCAGCTTCTGTGTTCCATTTCCATGCAAGCTTATGACTTTTTCTAGATGTAGATGTGTGCGCGGGAGGGTTGGTGTCCGGTTACTGTCACAGAGGGTTCTGAACCGTGTCTAGGCAAACAAGATTCTTGTGAGAATCAATTGGAATCGGTCTCCTTGGCTCACATCAAAAAAATACCCTGGAGGAGGATTGCAGCCCAATACAGCGCTGAAAGATGTGGGAAATTCTTCGATCCTCAAGGTTGCTCACTTGTCCCTGATAAACAGAGGGGGTGAAGTCCATTTTTTTTTTATGGCATGTCAAGAAATTCCAAATCTTTTGTCTTTAATAGGACACAAACGGTTCAGCTAATGACCTCCATGCACCTCTATCTATATAACCATATTTCCATGTTGCTTGTGCTAGTAAATGGCTTTTTAAATAAGAATACTTCCCAAACCTGGAGAATTACAGTGGTGTGGTCCATTTAGCAGTCATAAAATAAAAGAACATTTAAAATGTAGATTTTTTTTTCTTATTTTCATATATATATATATATATATATATATATATATAATTATTACATATTCTATTTTGGACCATGACTGTGAGTAAATGGTGACACAATTGCCATTTTTGGGTGGGTGAACTATACCTTTAATAATTGATTTTATAAATTTATTAATGTCAGATGACCCACGTAGGTCTGGGGTGGGGCAAGTGCGTTAAACGAGTTAATAATTTCAACGCGTTATTTTTCACCGTAATTAATTAATCTAATTAATGCGTTAAATTACCAGCCCTAATATATATATCCCATTTCACCAAGACATACACATTGTAGTATATAAAAATTTACTTGTTTGTCTTAAGCTCACTTTTGTTTTAGATCATTAGATGTGACATTATGGTGCCTTGAAACATTAGAAGTTACTTTAATACAAAAAAAAAAAACTGTCAGTTAAGTCATTGACTGAGTGGACAGTGAGTCAGGTTTCAGACTCAAACTAAATGTGAATGGAAAGATATAAAGGTCACATTATTTTTATGCCTGTATCATTTACTATTGCTGCTATTCAAACATGATACTTCAGTGATAGGCTGAACATGTGGAGAACTGGCAACAAAAGAAATTTGATATAAATTTAAGAGGTAACAAATAAATATCTCATTCAGCTGAGAGAATGTCTGGGTTTATCTTTGATCATCCTTCATCTTATTCACCCATGTGTTTCCAATCGCTGTTATCCCAGTGTGAGTCAGAGGAAGGAGTGCGAAAATACAAATAGCTTTAAGAAATATATCTTTAAAAATATGTTCTTATCACATTCTTGATTTCACTTCATCATCAAAGTTAATCCAACAAATTTGCTTTCTTCTGAGAGGGGGGGTTGCTTGGAAGTTGCTTAAAGGTTGGACTTTCATAAAAAAGCAGGTCAAATAATCTAGTCTTGAAATATTTGGATAATAAATGTTCATACTAAGAAACATTCAAATTGAGATTGCATTCATTCATTCATTCATTCAGGTAGAACAGAACAGATCAGAACCTATTTGGAGAAAGCATTCCATCACTTGTTCACCAATGGATCTTCTGCAGTGAATGGGTGCCATCAGAATGAGAGTCCAAACAGCTGATAAAAACATCATAATAATCCACAAGTAACCCACACCACTCCAATCCATCAATTAATGTTTTGTGAAGACAAAAGTGGCATTTTTGTAAGAAATAAATCTATCTTTAAGACGTTTTAATTTTAAACTTTCACTTCTGGCCAAAATACAAGTCCATAATAATAACGCTTCCTCCAGTGAAAAAGTCAATTTCCTCACATCAAAATCCACCCACATATTTGTTTAGAACTGTTTTGGCCTGTAAACGGTGTTTGATTTGTGCATATTTCTCTCCTGATTCAGACCAGACGACTTTTTCACTAAAGAAAGTAATATTACGGATAGAGCCAGAAGCAATGGTTTGTAGCTAAAAATGTCTTAATGTTGGATTTGGTTCTCACAAACATGCAGGTTTTCACTTTTCAAGCTGTTAACTGATGGACTGGAGTGGTGTGGATTACTTGTGGATTATTGTGATGTTTTTATCAGCTGTTTGGACTCTCATTCTGACGGCACCCATTCACTGCAGAGGATCAATTGCTGAGCAAGTGATGGAATGCTACAGTTCTCCAAATCTGTTCCCATGAAGAAACAAACTCATTTACATCTTGAACAGCCTGAGGGTGAGTACATTTTCAGCAAATTTACATTTTTGGCTGAACTATTCCTTTAAGACTCAGTTTGTCTCTCTGTTTAGTTTTATTACAGTCAAGAAGAAAAATTGAGATATTAAAGAGATTTTGTCTATGGGTCGTCACAGTGCATTAAATATATGCATAATTATTTCTGATTTTCTCATATATTGTATATAATACTGTGGCAAGTAGCAGCACCAGAGTATTTTTGGAAGGAGAAAGAAAATAGAGGTGCGTCACCTGAAATGATGACAATCAACAAGGCCTGCACGACACCTCGCCGGAAAACTTTTGATTGCTTTCCAATTCCGGTTTGCATTCGGACTAATCATCCACATCCTTTGTTTTAGCAGGACAGTCTGACATGCTGTGAAGATCCATGAGGGAAGTATTTCCTTTCTCTCTCGCTCACTCTCTGTATCTCATATTAGAACCTGTGACTCAGTTTTGTTTCAGTGGCATTAACATACAGAACTGCATTATGGATGTAGACAAGTGCTGCGAATAAATGTGAAGTTGAACACAGCTCATAATCTGTGGCCTGCAGTTTAAGTGTCCATCTTCATTTCGCTCCAGGCATGTGACATGCTTATACGACTATAAGTGCATTTGCATCGGCTGTGTGGATGCATTAAAAAAGAGAATACAAATTAGATGCCACCATATAAAAAGTGCGGCAGAAATATGTGCCTGGGAATTACAAAGCCTTGCTTTGTGCATTTATAACTGCTTAAAGAATTAATATAGGATTCTGGTGAGTGATTCTAACAAAAAACAGATAATTTATCACATGATAATGATAACAAAAACAACAACAACAATAATAATAATAATTTGATATACAATAATAACTTATTAATACTGATACAACATCATTATTAATAATTACTATCGATATAATAATAAATTACATACATCAATGGCTATTTTAAGAACTTTTGTTTTTCCGTTGACACTATTTTCATGACAATTAAGGTCATTTTTATTTTACTGTATAATTATTTTTATAATGCTTATTTATAATACGCTAATTTGAAAATTAATTTGACTGAAAAAAAATGCTGCACTAAAATATGTTATTTAAAGGTAATCAGCAAAAAATAGTGCAAACATTACAACAAATACTTCAATTTGATTTATATATGTATTTGCTTGTTTGTTTGTAGAAGTCAACATTGGTATTTTTATTCCATATTTATTTATACCCCCCCCCCCATGTCCCTGCTATGAGAAAATTTTTCTTGCATTACAGCAATGCAAATTGTCAAAAAATAGTCACAATGCAAAACAAATATTGAATTTGATCTTATTTATTTTTTAAGTCTTATTTTATTAATTTTGTCCTTTTATTCAATTTTTCAATTTAGTTTTGACACTTAATACAACATTCTTGGTCCATTCTTTGTAAGTTTTCCAGTTCACCTTATGCACTGGACATATTGTAGAAGTAAACATTAGTATGTTTCTCCCACCTTGCCCTAGATACACATCGAGGCATTTTCCTGTGTCACTGTAGGCCTAATCTGCAGACTAGTTTACAGTGTCTGATGTGTAGTTCTCTACAGGGACAAGAGCTCAAACGCGTGTAAATTAAATATGTGACATTTCCCAAGGGCCAGAGGAAGTTGTCTTAAAAGAGCAATCAATTTTTCCCTCAATCCAGAGAGGCCAAACACAATGAAAGTACTCACTCATTGTCTTTCACCTTAATTAAGCAATCCATCATGTGACTGACTGAGAAAAAGGAAAAAGGGGAAAAAAAGAGTTTCTAAGAGGAAGAGGAAGTTATTTAAACGGAATGTGCTGTGTAATGGTGCGGCAATAGTTTGAAAAGAAAGCAATGAACAAATGTTTAAGGGATATGATATGTTAAATGTTGCCAATACACTGTATCTGTACTGTACTCAAGAGACATATACGACTTGTGTACTATTTTCAAAGCCATGCAATACCTACACACAAAAAAAAAAAAACTGGCGTTGAAACAGTTTTTGTTTAGAAACTGCTAATACATTTCACTATTAAATACAAAGAAAATAATTAATTGCATATGAAATTTTGAAGTTGAAAGACTGTACTAGTGTTTTCTTTTAAAACTTACAATAATATTTGCTATATTTACAACTTAAAAAAACAAACAAACAAACAAAAATCAGTGAATTGGCTCTCACGTGTCTTGTGAACAATTGTGATAAATAAATAAATATAATAATACAATTATATTAAAATGCAAATAGTCATATGTTGTGAGCTCCATTCCAGTTGATTCTGTAACGTCTTGGGAAGTTAATTAATTAGTTAAATAATTAATTTTCCATATATGTACAGTTTAGGCAAATATACAAGTACTGTGCAAAAAAAAAATTAATTAAGAAAAAATAATTGAATTAACTGATATGTGAATGGAATTTGACATGAAAATGTTATATATATATATATATATTACTTCAATATTTCATACATAGCATAAATGAAAGAGCTTTATTAATAATAATAATAATAATAATAATAATAATAATAATAATAATAATAATAATAATTATTATTATTA
>NW_015557124.1:151186-152920 GCF_001515605.1 Sinocyclocheilus anshuiensis | reverse complement strand
AATAATAATAATAATAATAATAATAATTATTATTATTATTATTATTATTATTATTATTATTATTATTATTATTATTATTATTATTATTATTATTATTATTATTATTATTATTATTATTATTATTATTATTATTATTATTATTATTATTATTATTATTATTATTATTATTATTATTATTATTATTATTATTATTATTATTATTATTATTATTATTATTATTATTATTATTATTATTATTATTATTATTATTATTATTATTATTATTATTGTTATTATTATTATTATTATTATTATTATTATGTGTTTGTTTGTTTGTTCCTTCCTTTATTTTAATTTTTAATGTTTGGATTATGTCAGATTGCTAGTGAAATATTTAGGGCACAGGAGACAAAAAGGTCAGAAAGAACAGCCTTATTTATTGGCTTCAGAACAGGGTCAGATTGTATATTTGACTGGGTCATTGTAGGTCATCTTTTATTATCGAGTCATTGCAATGTTAATTTGACCTTGTGCTTGCAGTCATTGCAACCATCCTGAGCTTCAGTTCTTCAGTGCAATGAAGCAGGTTTTCTTGCAGTATTTCCATCCAATTTTTTTTCTCCTAAAGATCCTTTTCACAAACAAAATGCAAGCTCACTTACCACCATCATACTTTAAAGTCGGATTGGTGTTCTTTGTCAGATGTGCCTCACACATTTGGATAATATAATCATAATATCAGTAAAATCTCTTTCATGGGTGATTTTTTTTTTTATCTGACTGCCCAGAGTAAAGACATTTTTGCATAAAATGTGCCGAGTTGAAGATGCATATGAAATGTTGAAATGCTTGCATAATGTTTGCTTTTTCACACACTAGTATTAACATTCAGTGCATATTTCACAGTATGCAGTTAGCACGCTATTATTCCATTTCCAACATAGCGCCAATCTCATCTGACAGCAGAAGCATCTCCTTCATTGCAACTGGGTCACCATTATGGTTTATGGCAACTCCAGATGGTTCTTTTTGATTAATGGTTTCTTTTGTGCCACCCTCCAATACAAGCTGTTATGTGTTGCAGGGCTCTTTATGTGCGTGACTGGAGCACTTTCACTCCGTTCTCACTTGCTGAACTCTGTAGCTCCTTTAAAGTGACTCTCCGCGGCTCCTCTCACAAGTATCCTCCTCGTTCATGCCGAGGGTTTGGAGACATGACCTTTTCTAGCCAGTGTCTGGGTGGTTTGATACAGCATCCTCTTCCTGATAACACAGCCAGCACTGACCATTGGGACATCTGAAGACTCAAATGCCTTTTATTTTAGTAATTTATTGATATTTATTCATTTGGCAGACACTTTTATCAAGGCATACATGCTTTACCGGTATTTGTGACCTAGGACGCTCTAGCAGTTGAGCTACAGGTACAGCGACAGGAACACAATTTATATATTCATTTCACTGTATCACAAACTTCTTTTGACTGCTCTTTAGTCTTCATTTTCACAGCTGTCCTTCAGTTTCACAACATGAATAATGATCCCTTACTGTCATGTTTTTACACAGGAAAATGTGGGAGTTATTTTAATGGTTAACAGTCATAAGGCAACTATCTATCCATCTATCTATCATCTGTCTGTCTGTCTGTCTGTCTGTCTGTCTGCCTATCGATCTATCGATCTATCGGTCTATCTGTCTATCTGTATATCTGTCTATCTGTCTATCTGTCTATCTATCTATCTATCTATCTATCTA
>NW_015557124.1:115132-149684 GCF_001515605.1 Sinocyclocheilus anshuiensis | reverse complement strand
TCTGTCTGTATATCTATCTATCTATCTATCTATCATCTATCTATCATCTATCTATCATCTGTCTGTCTGTCTGTCTGTCTGTCTGTCTGTCTGTCTGTCTATCTATCTGTCTGTATATCTATCTATCTATCTATCTATCTATCTATCTATCTATCTAGACAGACTCCAGAGCTTTATGTGTGTTATTGCATGTAACTGTAATATTGCAAATTATTAATGTTACCTTTTGAGATTTATAGTCCAACAGTTGTAGTACCTGCTTGCTGGCAATGTTTATTATTAATAACTCCGTTTATAATATGTTGCTTGTTACTCTATGAACCTTGGTGTGGCTTCATAGTGTGACATTAGTAAAGCCAACCAAGAAAAATGACTGGTGTCAGATGTATAATAGAATAATATATACATTTATACATCATGTATAAACTTTGCAAGATGCATATGGAATTTTGCAATTAAATATGCCATTTATATCCCATTTTCTCCTCTTCAGCATGATATTTACTATCGAGCGTTGTGCTTATGTTGATATTATAATATGCACAGATATTTAGGGAGATTATTTTAGGCTGTTGCATTTTGTTATGTTGATGTTTGCTGTGTGTTTTGACTTGCCATCCAGAGATTCAATATGGCAGGATTTTACAAGCAATGTGATACAACAATTTGAACAAACTGGCATCATCTTGTCACCCTGATGAGCTCCCCGGAGACCAGCGTCACTCTTTGATCCTTTTTTTCCGAGTCCAAATGGATGCTGAGAGTAGATGGCGGTGTCCTGAAATAGTCTGAGCTCAAAGTTTCCCATATCATCCAGCCTTTCAACCCTTAGCTGCTTTTATGCGAAAGGGGAGCTGGAAGGGGGAGACTTTGGCAGATCTTTCATTTATTTTGGGCTACTATGTGTAACTCAAAAGGAACATTTCCAAAACACATGGGATCTCTTTTATTAAGAGTGCGTATGCAAGAGCTTGTGCGTAAAACCTACGTGTGAATGTTTTTGTGCAAAATTCATGATTCATCAGAAAGTTCACACTTTTCTGGTGGAAATGTTGCATGATTTTTTTTCTCGTCTCACAAGTACAAACACATACACTGAGTTAATAATAAATGAGACTCATAAAGTGCATTGTCTATTTTCACTCATATTTTATTTTATTAAAAATGTGGCCACAGCAGCAGCTTTCACATATATTCACTTTTTTAAAGAACAGTGGTTGAGAACAGTGTTATTTTAGTATTGGTATACTATTACAGTTTGTTTGATTGTTCTCATTTTGAATTAGTTTTTTAATATTTTCCATTTCGATTTAAATTTTAGCTAAAGTTGTAATAATTTAGTTGTGTGTTTTTGTCATGTTTAGTTACTTTTGAAATGTCTATCTACAGTAGTATTTATTTATTTGAATTTCAGTTTTAAGTTTTAGCATTATTGAGATATTATTCCAGTTTTTCTCAATTTGAATTAGTTATCATAGTTCTTCTCATTTTGAATTAGTTTTATTTTTGTTTATTTTTATTGATATATTATAGTATCATTTTGTAAATATTATAGTTTCTTATTTTATTTTTTTTTCAGTTTACTATTTCTGTATTTTAAACTAAATGAAAGCTGTTGCTTTGGCAACTATCTGAAATAAAATGTACATATAATATTATTTCAGTCATGAATTTTTCTTTCCCCTAAATGGTAGCACATGGTTATGGATTCGCATGTGAAAATTATTATTATTTTTTTTTTTCAGTAAGAGAAATAACCACTCAGGGTCTAGTGCAACTGTGACTGCTTTGCTTTAACCTTTTCAAACATAACAACTTAACCTTGTGTTTATTTTTTCTATAGTTGTACATGTTCCAATATAACATGAAATACTAGGACAAGCAATAATTAATTTCAATGCAGCACTACCGGCATGATGTTTGACAATCACATGGGAAGTTAAAGCTGCAGTAAGAATCATCACCTTATTCCTTATTCAGTCACTAAAAGATTTAATACAGGGTGCTTTTTCAGCAATCATCTACGGGGGCCAAAATCAATTAGGTGCAACAATAAGCCTTCTTCATCTTCTCACAAAGAGTTGTATGATTGCATATTTGATTTCCCCACCTATTCTCTTCCGTTCACTGTAGCGCATACAGCACATCAGTATCTGGCCACCCACCGCTGTATAAAAGCACTAGAGCGATCACTGCCTGTGAAAAGCAGTCATCCTCCTTCAGCCAAAAGCCTCCCCTCAGCAGAAAAGAGCAGGGTTACAGAAGCTCAGGGGTACAGTAATAACCATATAACCACTCAGCTGTGCCTAATATAGACAGAAGAAGGGCAGATAAACAAAAGGTCAGTAAGCATCATTCTTTCCAATTTACTTTGCCCCGTGGGCGTATAGGTGGGTTAACAATTTAGAGGTCCTTTATGCAATCGAAGGGTTTTTAGAAAGCTCCGGGATGGAGGGATTTCAGAGGGTCTTAGTATATTTTAGATTTATCTGGCCCGTAATCAACTAAGTAAATTTTACATACATAAATATTTTGTGAAATATTATTGCAGTGTAAAAATGTAAAATAGCTGTATTTTTAAATTGTATTTATTACTGTAAGGGCAAATCAGCATTTTCAAGAAACATTTCGTATTGTTATCAATGTTGAAAATAATTGTGCATTTATTTATTTGTTTGTTTGTTTGTTTATTTGTTTGTGTTTGTTTCTTTGTTTCTTTCTTTCATTCTTTCTTTCTTTCTTTGTTGGTTTGTTCATGGAAACTGTGATATCTTTTTCAAATATATATATTTTTTTTAATAATGGAAAGTTCAAATGCAAACATGTTACAACGGTAGACATTGTAAACAGACTTTGTGGTCACAATTATGAGTATGACACAAACATGACATTTCTGAATACAAAAAATTATATACTTTACTTATGTCAAATATATTTGAGGAAATATGATGAGAAAAAAAAAAGTGCATTGAAGGCTACAAGAGGGATTCGATATTGGCAGATACTCAATATTCAGTGACTCAGATCGGTGGCACAAAAAAAAAATCTGATTGGAATCTTATAATTTAATATCTCCTAGCTCAATAAAAGTGAAATTCTTCAGAAAAAAAAAAGAACAGTGGTGTACATATAATATAACATAACATAACATAACATAATATAATATAATATAATATAAAAAGTTGACTTTTGATTATTTAAAGTCAATAAAAATGTACCTGAAATTATATATCATGTATTGTATATTATATAATTATAATCTAATATATTAACCTTGCTGAAATTGATCAAAACACCTGAAGAAGTAGATTTAAGTAAAATTCTCAATTTGCTTTCTGCATTGAACTCAATACTGTCTAGAGGAAACAACTGCAAAATCGTATTTGTGATTTTTTTTATTTCCTCTGAGAGGACATCATGTCACCAGAATAATACATATACTGTATGAGGAGTCTTGTTACCTTATTTATTGAAACACGCTGGTCCTCTGCTAAATGTAGCACTGATGTAATGTTTATTTTTTATTTTTTTTACTTTCCAGAGTCAGGAAGGTCTCTGCTCTGCTAGCTGCTAAGCAAGTGTGCCACAAAGACATGAAAAGATTCTGGCCATAGATGTGGAGGGATGGAGAAGTCTATGGACTGCGGTAGATGGAGCTGTAGGCGGCTGCTCTACATCCTGTGGTTTCCATCTGTCTGCACACTGCTGTCCACTGCCTGACTGGACTACAGCCTGGTCACTTCACAACACCTGAACAAACCACTGCAGAATCAACTAGTCTGACTCAGAAGTCATATGGGGGCTGTTGCGCTTCACACTACATGATTGATACAGCAGAGCCACTGGACAAGACTCATGAGCTAAACTCACTTCCTTCATGTGGGCAGAAGTCATAAGTTGGCTCATTCATCATTATGAATTGAACTGGCCCCCATTATAGAACTATTAGTAGCAGTAGTAGTAGCATTTATTTGGTTTTCGGTAATAGAAATAAAGCTGAGAAAAAAAAAAAAGAAATTATAAATATATATTTAAAAAAACTATGAAAATTAGAAATATTACCTTAAAAAAACAAATAAAATAGTTTAATCTAAAGTACTAAAATGATTAAAACTAGCTAAAGAGAAGAGCAAATAAATAACTAAAATAATACCTCAAAATCACAAGAAAATGAATAAAACCTAAACTAAAATTAAAAATGTAAAAATAAAAGCTAAATACTAATAAACAATACACTGAACAAATTTGGTGTAGAAACTATTTTCAATCAGAAATTGCTAATAAATTAAAAAAAGGATAATTACAAATAAACAGAAAGTTAAGATTGACATTAAATAACATTACATTAAGCACAAACATTTGAAGTAGAAAAACTGAAATAGTATAGTAGTATAGTATTTAGAACATGCTCCTATAAATGTTTTATTTACAACTTTTTTTTTTTTTACACTTTTACAGCACGTAATAGTATATAGGCCTATATATAATATTAAAATAGCACTGGTTGACTGAAAAAGATAACATTTCTTTATATTAAATTAAATTCTAATATCTACTCAAACATTTTGTGTAGCTGACAATTAAAAACAAAATGTACTCTATCTAACAGTTAACTACTAACAGCCTCAAACATGCATGCACTTTTAAACAAAAGAGCAAAGACACTATCATTGTATTGTGATTCATCATTTTTAAATAACAAATACAGCATAAATCTAGTATAATACTGTATAATATTATTATTGGAAGTCTCTCTTAGCTGATTTTTTTTTATAAAATGTGGTAGCCTTCACACAAGACATTCTGAGTGCACTTTTCACTAACAAACAAACAAACAAACAATAAATAAACATTAATATTATATAACACAAATCTCATGTTATCATGTATAATGTTTGAGTCTTGTAGCTACACTGCACTTGTAGCTGTAAATATTGTGTATTGTAATGTTTAATGTTACTTATTGCATAAAAAAAAAAAAAAGAGTTAGCCTGATCGCACAAATGCTGTCGAATGAGTCTAGCTCGTTTTGAATCTGTAACATACTTTAATCTTCCATACTGAAGTTAACTGGCTTCATTTGCATCACCCATCACCTTCACACTAAGGCTAATCTGATAAAATGATGAGTAAGTAGAAACAAGCTGGAGACAATTACTTTTACTAACAGCTGCAATTACTCGCCCTGGGTGTATTTTTCTATGCATGCACAAAAATGACATATTTATGGCGCCTCCATGGAACAAGTTTACATCATGGCTCCTTGGGGCCAAAACACCTCTCAGCAGCTCTCCTCACATCTCTCCTACAGACCCAAAGCACAAAACAACAACGCTGAAGCAATGCTGCGGATGCTGCGTTATAAATGACCCTGTGCAACCTCCACTTTTCAAATAAATATTAGCATACAACACAACACAAGATACTTGTGTTGTATTCCTAGGGTTAATTTTTGTTTTAGAGGAAGATTCCCCACAATGTTTTACATAATGTTTAATGAAAGTTAAAGGGGACATCACAATTTAGATGTCTTTGATTACTCAATTGTTTCTTCTTGACAACAAAACAACAACAACAATAATAACGATAACAACAATAATAATAATAATAATAATAATAATAATAATAATAATAATAATAATAATAATAGAATATATAGTATAAAAACATGTCCAATAAAGTTAAACTCTTTATAGTGCATTTCATTTATATGTACATTTTATATCATTAAGTTGTATTATGTACACATTATATCAGCCATTTTCTATTGAGAAACTTACTATCTTGTCTATGTGGCATTTGTATTTGAGAGGCATTTCAGTTGCGGACCTCATCAAATCTTAAAACTCACAGTTTTAGGCATTATGAATTCTGATTTATAAGGGTCTTTCTCATAATCCCCTGTGGGCAGTTAGATAAATGTCATTGAGAAGAACTATTTAATATGAAATTTTCATTCTGAAAAGAAGTCTTTGTAACCCTTACACTCTTAAAAATAAAGGTGCTTCACGATGCCATAGAAGAACCTTTTTGTCTAAATGGTTCCATAAAGAACCTTTAATATCTGAAGAACCTTTCTGTTTCACAAAAGGTTCTTTGTGGCGAAAGTGGAACCAAAAATGGTTATTCTATGGCATCGCTTGAAGAACCTTTTGAAGCACCTTTATTTTTAAGAGTGTACCCACCTCAAATGTATATATAATAGAGACTTTTGGGGTAACAGGACAAATAGGCCTTTATTTCACTACTTTAATGTCTTCATAATATATGCTAAAATATTAGGCTGATCTGTTAGTCTTATTATTTTGACATTATTGCTCATACTGCATGCACATAAACACAGAAGTAATTAGGGATAACCAACAGCATCCCTGTTTATTTCTTATTTTAATTCATTAATTAATTTGAAGCAACAGTGGCCTCAAAAACTATTTGCTAAATTAAATGACATTCATACCTTTTTAATATATCAAAAAAAGATATATGATATACTATATTAAAGCCAGACCATTTATTTCAGCTGACATTTTTTTTTTTTTTACCGTTTTTCATTATTGCTATTTTGAAAAGCATGAATGCACATGATTTCTAACCTAAACCAAACAAGCTGGAAATGTGCTTTCATGAAAAGAAAAGAACAGAAACGCGTCTTCCGTAATTATGTCCCATGGTTGGCGTTTGCTTTGTACTCTAGTGGACCAAATGTGCCCCATTTTAAAGTAATCCATTTCATGGGCAGATTTCCAGGAACAAATTATGCCTGCTAAATAAAGACACCTGTATGAAAATAATTCATAGGCGTCTCTTTTTTATAAGGTTGTGAGACTGTTGGATGCTGCCATTTTGCCATGTCTTTATATCTTCAGAAATGGAGAAAAAAAAGTATAAAGATCTCCAATAAGATCATACTTTTTCCTTTATTCAGTCAAAATATTTCAAGCAAAACATGGAAATATAGTTTTCATTAACCTAAAAGTTAATATGCACTTTCCATCTTGTTATAATTAAATCCTTTTAGTTAATGCAAGGAAAAGTTCACCCAAAAATTAAAATTTGCTAGAAATATACCCACTCTCGGGCCATTCAAGATGGAGATGAGTTGTTTCTTTATCACAACAGATTTGGAGAAATGTAGCATTACATAACTTGCTCACCAATGGATCCTCTGCAGTGAATGATAGTCCAAATGAGATGAGAGTCCAAACAGCTGATAAAAATATCACAATAATCCACAAGTAACCCACACCACTCCAGTCCAGCAATTAACATCTTGTGAAGTGAAAAGCTGTCTGTTTGTAAGAAACAAATCCATCATTAAGAGGTCAATTCAAACTGTTGGTTCAAAGCTAAAATGCGAGTCCTCTATCCACAATGTTACTTTCTCCAGTGAAAAAGTTGTCTCGTCTGAAACAGGAGAGAAATCTGCACAGATCAAGCAAGTGAAAACAGTCTAAAACAGTTCTAAACAAATTTGTATTTTGATGTAAGAGGATGGAGTTTTTATCATGGATGATAGACTTATGGTTTACATATTAATTATTGTGATGTTTTTATCAGCTGTTTGAACTCTCATTCTGACGGCACACATTTACTACAGTGGATCCATTGGTGAGCAAATGATGGAATGCTAAATTTCTCCAAATAGTATCAACCTATCATTTTGATTAATTTTTCCAAAGGTTCATAAGGTTCTGCAGAAATGGAATGACCAAATACGCTCATGATTTATTCCACAATATTGCTGTCTTTCTTGGCTAGCTCTACTGAAAGGGTAGGAGCCTCTAAGGGAGTTATTTTGTCCAACTGTGTTGTAAAAAAAAGTTTGTTCTTTCTATTTGAGCAGCTGCATTTCACTTTCACAAATTTGCGTGTAAAGGTTCGATTCGTTTACTTCAAATGGGTTGTTAAATCAAGCAATAAATCAAATCTGTTGTATTTGCTGTATATCAGTTATTTAAAGCCAAATTCCAATTCCAAGTTGTTTTTCCAGAAAATTAGCATAACAGATAATCACTCGGTGGCAAATGCTCCGGTACGCCTTCATTTATCATACTCGTTTAGTAAAGCATCTCGGCTCGTTTTTATGATTCTGCTGCTGTCAACATCAGTCACTGGAAAGGATACAATCAATCATTCCTTTGAGAGCGAGTGATGGCCGTTTGACAGAGAGGGAACATTAGTCAGTCACTTTTTTGTTTACGCCATACAACGCCGCCTGCCAAGCCTTGGCCCCCGTGAGCGCCACTTGTTTTAGTTGGAATAGCTGGATGTGGAATTTCAATCCATTAGCAGGCTGGCTAGCCTTCCCACCGGCTTTACTGAGAGTAGCGGCCATCAGATGAATGTGCATTCATTAACACCAGCGGACATTTTCAGCAGCAGCTAACATACAGTCTCATGTTCGTGGCTCATACGATAATTGCTACATGACTAAAGCATATCTTCTTCGAATCAAAGGCATGAAATACAACCGAGAGGAAAATTTTACGTTTTCATAGCTCAGGAGATTTAGTTCTCATTAATGTTTTTTCCTCCCTCAGATGATCTCCTGAAATAAGAATAGATTGCATATAGCGTAGACTATGAAATTAATAGCAGCATATTTTAGTATATAAGGAAATCTCTTATACAGGCCTATTAAAATATAAAAGAAGTGGTAGCTCTGTATATATGAAGACAGTTTGTGCGATTGTAAGTGTGATTATTTATTTTTTTTCTCTGGAGGCTCACAATCTTACAGCTGTCTAGGAGAAACAATTGAGATATCAAACGAGATCTCTTTTGTGATTTTTTCTTTCCTACGGGAAAGCTACTCATGGCTGGTTGGCCAAATGTTGCACCAGATGGATTGTGCTAAGATTTTCTTTTTTTGTGTGCAAAAGAGAGTCAGTATGATTTATTGAGTGCCCACCTTAGCAAAGATCTCCTATGGAATTCTCGATGGATCTGTAAATTGAAACATTAAAATGAAAGAACAACCCAGGCTCATTTGAAAAACGTACTGTGGAGATATTTCTGAAGGAGAATATTCTTGCAAGTTCCGTGACACTTTCAAAATTACATGTCCCATGAGTTTAGTTTTATTCGAAGCTGATGATTGTGACAGTCGTGGCAACATTTTATTTCAATGGTTGTTGTATGTGTTACAGCACTTTGGAAATTAAATGTCCGCTGAGTGGCGCTAAAGGGTTAAGGGGTCATTCACACAGAACGCGTCTTTGCATCTAAAACCGCGAGACGCAGCGATCAGGAATGTGTTTTTAAAAAGCGTGTGTTCCTCCTCAGCAGTGTTGCTGTCAAATTGCTAATGTAAACAAAATCTCGCAATGCTTGCCCCGCCTCCGGAGTCTTCTGATTGGTCCACTGTTTTGGAGCTGACATTGATGAGCGGCGCTGCGTGTAAAAGTTGAAATTCTTAAACATCAAAACGTCATCAAACGTGAGATAAAAACACATTTTCTGAAGCCACCATACAATTGTAGTTTGTTTTTACAAGTCTTTAGCTCTTTTATCATCACTCACGTTTTGTAAGACTCATATCGGAGCCCTTCGCATCGCAAATTCAATGATGTACCAGGCGAGTTACCGAACACGTTTCTTACATCAGAAAAGCCATGCATACAGTATGCTGCTGGTTATGTATTAGTTTATAAATCATTCGCTATGGTTTTGAGGTATATTTTGAGGTCATAACAGAATTGTGCAAGGAAGCGTGTGAAAATAGTCTTTATTAATCCATAATCAGTGCATAATCATAATTTGGGTGACAAAGGAATACAAGCAATTGGTGTTTTACTATTACTATAGTGTTGATTTCAGCTGGAAACTTAAGTGAATTGAGTTATATTTATAGGTAGTTTAAGAGGCTAGATTTTACCAGTGAGCCTCTAGTTGCATAGTAAATAAGTTTGTAAAATAAATCTAAAGTATCTAATGATGCTCAGTGAATAACTACATCTGGTTAGTGGCAAACGAGAGCCATCCATCAGGCTTGAATGAACATTCTGTAGTGGAAAAAAGGAAATGCAAAGACCTTCAGTAGGAAGAAGGGTAATTAAATGGACCAAAAACAAGTATGAATCAATCCTCGCCTCGACCAGGAAGCCCTTGGGGATTGGAGCTAAGCTTTGGTCTGTCTGTGAAGTGCTGTAGAGTTGGAATAATGACTGTAGCTATGACAAACACTGTCTGCCTGGACTCTTGATGGATCATGTGAAAGTACCTTTAATGTTCCAACTCTTAATCCTCTTTCCTCTTTTCTCATGTGTTCACTTGTTCATTCTCTTATCCTCCACGGTCTAATCAGCATCAACTTTGGCCTCTACTGTGTTTTTGGTTGTGAAGCTGCTTTCTTATACAGCTTTTACTACACAATGTGTCTGGATATGCCCAGTTGTATAAAGTGCAGGTTTTTGCACTTAAATATTGAAAATTTAGTGCATTCTCTGGTTGACACCAGATGTACCAGTCAATACGAAAATAGACTCTTCAGTTTATCAAGACAAACTTTGCATGAAAGAACCATGCTTTTTGGTGTATACGGAATGTTATAGCTGCATGGATGCCATGATGAATAAATGATACACTTGTTGAAGAATACCTACGATAACTGAATCATTTTCTTAGCATTGGGCCTGCTCAAGTATGCTTACAGTGGAGGCCAGCGGTTTATAAATTGTACATGAAGAAAGGGTTTGATCCTCTGTGTTCTGACAGCAATAAACCCAAACGTCTTTTTGCGAAGATCACACCTTGAATTCATACTAAAGAAGATTTTAGCATTCTCAGACATTTGACAGAAATGAGACACTCCAAGGCAATACAGAAAAGTTAAACCAACCTTCATGAAAGCAAACAGAAAAATCCTGTGAGGACAAGAACGATCACGACACTCCGACGAGATCCGTTGTCCTCCTCAGCATATCTTTGATCTATTTACCATAAAACAGTCGCTAGGAAATGAGCTTTTTAAAATTCAGACTTCTCATGTAATTTAAAACAAGAGCGCTTACCGTTCCCCATCAAAATCTCAAAGTATTTATACTCATGCAGCAAGGAGTGATGGTTACATAATGTTCTCGCAGTTGGGAACACACAGATACGTGGGGGAATTATGCAAGCGATGCCCATGAAAAAAAAAAAAAAAACAGGCCATAGAGCTATATCTGTCTGCAAACCTGTGACCTTGCTTTTGCAATCAACTGTGATGTACATGTAATTAGGTTAGCTCTCCCGAAAAATGAGTTATTTGTCATTATTTATTCACCTTCATGTCATTCCAAAAAAAGAGCTTACACTGTTGTATTTTCCACGCAACACAAAAAGGAGCAACAAAAAGCACCATGGCAGTATGGCATATGATCCTTTTTCAAGTGTTCTGAATTCAATACATGTATTTACACAACACAAATTTCACTATTCACTAATCGCTACAACTTTAAAATTACATTTGCAAAAATTTATTAATTAATGCAAAAAAAAAAGTTAATATTTTCATCTGTTCCTCACACAGAGCTGTCAGTGACTTTTTTTAATGTTCTGAACTGAAATGAAAAACATACATGTATGGAACGAAATCAGGATGAGTAAAGAGTGACATTATTTAGATTTTCGTCTGAAGTTGTCCTTCACATTTGGATTTGAGCAGGGGAAGTTGGTCACGGATTGGCGTGAAAAAGCAAATTATTTGGAGAAGGCTGGTGCTCAACGTCCTTTAAACTTGATCTGAAGGCCTTCCTAAGTCCTAGAAGCTGACGGTACGATTTGAGCGGATGCAAGCCTGTGATCAGCTAAACTGGGTGAGTTCAGCGCTGTAGCTGTGATTGGCGGGATTAGGGTGAGGCGTCTGCGAAGCATCCATGTTGACAGACAAGCAGAGGAAGGACTTTAGTGCTTAGCGCGCTGAGGTTCAAGGAGGGGAAAAACATGATCGTTGGGCTTCAGAGAAGGCCTGGGGATCAGAGGCACTCTAAATGAGTATAATTATCCATTTCTGTTGCCCCACATTCGCAGAGGGCCATTAACAAGACAGTACATGAACCTGAGACCCTTCTGAAAACATTTTCAAGAAAAACGGAAACGTGTGATGAGTGTAAAGTGCGGTTAATATGCCCATCGTAATAATATTTGCTGCACACTACGGTTTTTGAATAGTAATGCTTAAAAGCGTGCTGACAAATGCTGGACAAGCTCATCTTGTGCTCTAGTGCTACTAGTAAACACTTTTATTAAAGCAGCTTGTACAAATTAATATTACGATTCTGTTTAATAAATCTAGAAACCCAGTTCACTATTTTGACTCCTAATTTACTAATTCCATATTCCTTTACCTGGGTGTTCCTAGAGGAAATTGAAATCATTAGTTCAAGGTAATTGCTCATGAATTATAAAATCGCCATAGTTTAAATTAAATGCTGCTGGAAGATTGAAAGCAAACATTTTATAGCACATTGTGTACAGCACTTTTGGTAACAGACAACATTAGCGGTACTGATCAAGCATTTTAGGTGAGACAATACATTGCAGTATTCTTTTTAGTAGCACTTTACGATAAGGTTCCATTTATTACCATTAATTAACTAGGTAACATGAACTACCACATGAATAATTAATAAAACAATAAATAATATATAAATAAAACAATTATGATAATGAAAAATAACAAAAATAATTTTATAGTTAAAGGGATAGATTACCCAAAAATGAAAGTCCTGTCATCATTTACTCATCCTCAAGTTGTTCCAAAGTAATTGTCCCATTTGGAATATGCAATATATACACACATTATTTAAAATAACATAATAACATCTAAATATAAAGTTCTAAATCCTGAATCTATCTATCTATCTATCTATCTATCTATCTATCTATCTATCGTGTAAGAACAGAATGTACTGTACAGATGTTAACATATAGTTCCTGCAGTAGTAGTAGTAGTAATAGTAGTATTAGTAGTAGCAGTAGTTGTAGTAGAATGTGATTTATAGTAACTATTGAAGCTATATCAGAGGAAATGCAACAATAACATAATAATAGGACGACTCATGAATATAAACAATCTGATTTTCCCTTGGGACATAAGAAAAGCACATCTCTGAAATGAATAACAGGACTGTGTGGAGTAAATGAAGGGCTACAGAAAACTGCAAAAAAATCACATAAGAATAGTCCATAAAAATAGGGCCCAATGTACTGTGCTAATATGAAATAATTTTCCGTATTCATTTTTCACAGGTGTTACCTGTATTTTAAAAGACATATTGCATTGTGTTACATTTTAGGGTTGAAGGAAATGTCCATAAACGTACTGGTAATTGCAAGGACTTTTTCTATATACATATTATTATTTTTTTTTTTTAGGGGGAAAAAATAGAATAACTTATTTCCATTTTTTCCATGTTTCCATTTGCACAAGCTCGAAACAAGCCAAACATGTTTTTTGATGATACATCTTTTGCTTTGTCTTTCACTTAGCGTCTTCATTAAGACAACATCAGTCTCACACGAGCAGGAAATTACAGTGTCTCTTCACCAGCACTTCATTAGACATGCTATCTCATGCACCCTGTTTCGTTTTGAGAGCCTCAATTTGGATCATCGTTGTAGCTCCTTGCTGCGCTTCCTGCTAGAGACAGCAAAACCAGGGCAAGACAAAACGACCGGAAGAACAAAATCACACAGGATGAATTATACAGCAAATAGAGCTTCAGCTGAAACACATAAACGAAACACATTTCTTTTTGAGCATTGCAAAAGAAAGAAAGAAGAAATGACAATAGGCAAAAACATCAGCTCTGTATCTGCCATAGGAAACCATCTCCATATAATGGGCATGAGTCATGCATGAAATCACATTGTTATGTACGGGAGATTATGTTTCAATCCAGCATGATATGTGCATATAACTGTGTGTGTATCTGCACATGTCTGTGCCGAACAGGAAATTGGAGCCAGAAGCGATTTTTAGGTAAAGTACATCCCATAAGCCTCCAGAAATGGCAATGCATTAATCTACGGAGACTTGCACTTCATGAAATATCTTGACATAAATGCAGTGCAATAAAAATGTAAATATAAATAAATAAAAACAAATGCAATGCAATACAAAAATGTAATGCAAAAAATGTGCATGTTGGAATAGTAATGCTTACAGTAGCTGCATGCTGACATTTCAACAACAAAAGAAGAAGAAGAAAAATAAGAATGATATTTTATATAATCCACACAATTGATTAAAACATGTTACAACCACAAAACGGAATTCATCAAATGAATTTCTAATTTTTACTGATGTTTGTGTTTAATAAAGAAGCAGAAGAAGAATATTTATTTTTCTTTTTTTTTCTTTAATTTTAGAAGTGCACAGCGTGACACAAATAATGGCAAAATTTCACAAAGCCAATAAGTGCAATGATATAAAATTCACTTCTGCGTTTGCTTAATTTTGATATTGTATAAAAGCAAACTAACAGATATGATATTTTAGAATTGTAGGTGTAATATATTATGCAACATGATTTGTTATATATTTTTACAACATATACTGTATGATGAGGGCATGACAATGTACTGCATGGGAGGAAAAAAAAGAAAAAAAAAATAGTTGTTTGCAACACAGTTGCCCACAATCACTGATCAAGTACAAACTGAATGAGACAGTGCAGTTGGATCCTTACAGTCTGTCTTTTTACATTACAGTATGCAATGGGAGCTTTTCCTCAAAGTGACTTACAGTGCATTTAAATGTAACATTTATGTGTTCCCGTGTGATAAACTCAAGACCTTAGCATTACATGCACCGAGTGCTGGAAAATTGCAGATATAAGTTCATCAATCAACAATGTACATACATTACATGACATCAGAAAACATGTTTACACATTATTCTCTGGCAAGTTCACTCAATGTGACTTTGGCTGCTCTGTGACTATGATGTAAGGCCTGTTGTTAAACGGCTTGAAAAACTCAAGCAGTGATACATCAACCTGTTGTATTTTTATTTTTATTATTTTTTTGGCCAGACATCACAAGGGCTGGGATGCAGGGAGTTGGTAATGCAATGTTTGCCATTTATCAAACGACAGGGTTACTGTGGCTGCCTATCGCTAGGTGCAGTTTTGTAAACAAACAAATAATAATAAAATAGCAGTAATAAATACAGCATGAACACAAAACCCATCAGGGTGTCACAGGCACCGGTGCTGATAAGGAAATACAATAGTGGTCTGTTGAACCCCAAATATATTTTATAATGCTACAGGATCAAATCACACATAAACACATAGGGTTATATCAGACTCACTATATGAGGGTGATCTCATTTGTAATTGTATATATGTGTGAGCAAAGTGTACAGTGCTAAATACAGTAAGTGTGACTAACTCCTTTCATTTTAGAAATATCGTAAACCCACCTATTAATTGCATACATTTAACATTGTATGAATCTCGAAGGATACATCTATAAAGTTTTATATGTAGGGTTTTGGATGCTTACAAATACTAATGAGATCACATTTCCATAGATTCACATAGCCTACAAGAGGAGATACTGCCATTACATGGGACAGAACAGTAAATAACTTGCTGGATTATTCACACAAGCTGTTAAAATGTCATATTAAGTAACGGATAAATAACAGCAACATAATACGCCCTTGAGAAAACACTTGAGGATAGTCAAAGGTTTGTGGTGTCCTTTTAAGAGAATTACACATTTGCATTTATTTAATTTGGTGTCCTTTGCTTTGACAGAAAGAGGTGGACGGAGTTTCATGAAAGAAAACACTGGAGGTGGACAAACATTCATCCACAAGTTTTAGGTCAAATACAAATCTCCAAACTCACGCTGACCTACATTAAATTATATTTAGCTCTTGCGAAATGAGAACAGCATCGCTGCGTTGACGTCAACATCAGGCTTTCCTTTCTCATTCTCTTTGCTTCAGTTGTTAGTTTAGCCCAATGAAATCTAAAGGGAGTTGAGACGAAAACAAATTTAACATAAAACATAAAACAGCCTGCAGCTCCTGAAGAGGGGCCTTTTTGGTGTCTCTTTGTTACGCTCATTTCTCTACCAGTTTAAAACTGTTAATTCACCAAAAATATACTAATTAAAACAATTTTCCACAACAATCCGGGAAGATGAAGCCACATCGGGTGCCATTTGAGGAATATGCATGCAGATATATGAAGCACAGTTAGCCATGTTTATGGTAATTTCCCTTGGATTAGCCAGTAACCAACAGGTGTCTAGTTGCTATGGCAACCGCTGGCAGTTACCAGCCCATAAGCATGGCTAACTGTGTTTCTCACAGCATCTGAGAACTTGGCCAAGAGCAGCACGCTGTATTCGCTTGAATGGATGAAGTATGCAATCTGAATACTTTAGCTTTATAAACCACTTTATTTGCTTCTAGGGGCCCATCGAGGCCCAAATTTGGCCTTGTCCACTGTCCAAATCGACTGAATACTACTGAATACTTGATTTTAAGGATAAACACAGGCAGGAACAAACCCCTAAACCATTCAATGCGTAATTATCTCCATTAGCTCTTGGCATAGCCTGCGCAAGTAAAGCAATATATTTCCAATTTTGCATTACGTAGCATGTCCTACACAACCTCAGCTGCACAAAGGAAATAAGCACATCATAACAATATTATGAATATAATACAGGAGTTCATAAAATAAAGCACACTAAAAAAGGGCTAAATTTAGGATTTATGTGTTTGAACTGCAAATACAATTCCCATGCATTTGGATTACACAGTTTTAACATAAAGCAATAAACTTAATGCGATGCTTTCATAAATTAAATAGCGCTAATAAACTGAGTGTATTTACAATACACAGTAGCCCACTTTATATATTTATAATTAATAATTCACATTTGTTTCAATCTTACACATTTTAACTAATTAAATGGTCCCTTTTCTATAGCTAGCCATATTTGAACTATATATTTGTTTTAATGCTGGTTCTATGCAATTTGATTAAATGCATTTTGAAAATAAGATTATGTAACTAAAATCAAATAGATGCAAATAGCTCTTACCTGTTTTCATTTATGTATCACATTACATTTATTAGTTTATGTTAAAATTGTGTAATCCCAATGGATGGACATTTTCTTTGTAATTTAAAATACTTACTTAAATTTAGGCGTAATATTTTTTTGAGTGTAAAAACAATACAAGAAAAAAAAACAAAAAAACAAAACACAAACAACATCATACAGCAGTGACAGACCTGCAGAGATGCATGCAATGCAAAACATTTAATTAACCTGCTCAAAAACGCCCACATAGATGGCCAAAGAATTGCATAACAACATTTAAAAAAATAATAATTAAAAAATGCACAAATAAATAACTAAACCATTCGGAAAACCCATACGAAAAGGTGTAAACAAATTAGCAATAAATAGCAAACAAGACTTTGATCATCTCCAGGCCAGACGGCAAACTAGCATTGTTGCAGAGTTATAAAATGACTCCCAACCTGCAAAATTATCGCACTTTAACGTTTCCCCACGGCTCAAGGAGTTCCATTAAATACCATGATTAAACTAATCAACAGACTCATTGGTGCCTGTCAGATATCATCGCTGCCTTCTCAATTAGCCAAACCTCCTTGAACTCAATTGCAAATGTCGTCAATCGCATGCCATCTCCCTCCCAGGTCCTCTCTGCTGCAGTGACCCCCCTAAAATGGGATAAGTGAAATAATCAGTGGGGAAATTAAACATCGTAGCCTCCCCTGACGGCCCCTCCCAAAGCCCATCATGCCGATTAAGAGGCATCATTTGCGATTTGTCGATTTGAAAGTATGCAACTGATGTTTTTGTCTTACTTTTGTGCCACCAAATGGGTAATGCAGCCCTCCCTGTTAAAAATATCCTTTGGTTCAGAGCGCACATTAGCTCGGTGGCCAAAAACAATATCAGCTAATGGTACGAGGCATGCGTTAAAATGGAGATAATTTTGGTGATGGGGCTGGGAGCGTTCAGTTCCGTATTGCACAATTTTGGAATGCCTAAACGTGCAACAATTGTGGGTTTTGTCGACAACCTTGGAAGAACTGCATCCCTGGCATTTGACCTTCTGATGCAGATATCCTTGACGCAGATGGATTCAAATGAAGTTTTCTTGCTGTAGAGATTGAACCCAGAAGACAGATCCAGAAGACTCCAATTATGTTTTCTGAAACTGCTGTTTTGATTCAACGCACAACACACAGAGTTTCTTGAATAAAAATGACAGAGAAAAAAGCAACATAAAATCCAAAGCAAGTTTACATGGTTAAGCATGGAAAAAAATAAATAAATAAAAATGCAGTCACCTGACAATCAACTCTTGCACATTATTAATTACGTTAACATCCCTCAGCAATGCATCAGTGTGCAACAGTATGTCAAGGTCGGTCCTCTCATAATAACCCCTTTGTGGCTTTACAACGCTGCGACTCAGCTTATAAAGAGAAGTTGTTAGGTTACCCAAATTATTCACGCCCCTCATCCTCAGATGCAGCCTTCATTTTCCGTAGCTATAAAAAGATCCACATCATGCTCAAAGTGGAATAGGACCCTTGAGCCTAGTGAGGCACTGGGTACAAAGCAGACCTCTTTATCATTGAGTAGAGGGCCAGGTCAGCTTCCCTCCCAGCTTCCTCTCAACACTCGACACAGCAATTTAAAATCCACCGGCAGATACAGCTGTACCAATATTTTAGTCTGTCATGGTATAGAGGGCAAATGGTGAAGTTCTTTTAAAGCACCTCTAAAGATCAAAGTAGCATCGAAATAATCCATCGATCCAGCGGCTTCTAAACAACTAGCAATCTCCAAAAGGAGTTTGCGATCGTTCGATGCAAACCCTCGTTTTGAAGTCATCTGCTTGCATATTGCTAGAACGCTATAATTTCACCTGTTCGTAATAGTAGTTTACCTCTATTATTAGCATAAGGCAGAATAGCAGTTATCGATTTCTTGTTGTTTCCCACACCGTAAGAACAGTTGACCCTATTTAGCGCCGTATTGTGTGCGCCGCTCTCCTGCTTGAAGAATAAGTGGTTTGTGAGCAGAACCAATACATAGAAAATACCTGAGTTGAGGGGTTTGCCAAGTAACGGGCTTGGTGTATTGATCTGAGCTATTGAATTAACTCCTGTCAACTTACAATGGGCCTGCGATTGTTGGTTACCTGGTAAAAGCTATAATCAAGCTGGTTTTAATTTCCAAGAAAATTCTATAAGAACCGACATCATATTTATTGATGACATAAACATATTTTGGTCAATATAGTGCAATAAGTGCAAAGCAATCAAAACAATGGAAACGATAAGGGAAAGAGAATTGCGAATGCTTGTATAAAAATAGGTGTTACATTAAAATATCAGTATTACACAACATAATTATTACTTCAATTATTATTTATGAACTTTGATATTAAAAATACATATTAAGAATGAATACACATATTCATTTTTAATATATAATATTTCTTCTAATGTTAGCTGGGAAGACCCTATGGCCTTCCATCTTCCAAAAAAGTGCAGACAGCATACAAAGACACTTTTCCTTTGAAATTGTTAAATGATGCAAAGTCTCTCTTCGACATTGGGGTGTGCCACTGCTGAAAAAAAGCCACTTGTACAATGCAAGCTACAGTAAGTGATCGGAAACTACAAACGAAATGTTTGTACAGAAACTCATGGGACATGACACATATAATATTGATGAGCATTGAAACAATGTTGAAAATACATGGCAAAGAGTATACCAATAAATACAGTACTTACTTACAGACTAAAGCAGATAAATTGTCCTGCTCGATTGGATGCGCTGCTGTATAGTGTTTCTGTCAGAAAGTTGTGTTTTTTTTTTCTTTTGTTCTTGTATGCGAAACCCTTCCCTGACCCCCTTAAGTTCACAATATTTGTATGATTATATTCCTGAAAATGTATTTGGGTGAGATTAACCTGTACACTTAGATTTATGCGTATTCAATCATCCACTTAAAAAAATAGATTTTGCATCGCCAGTTTTATATCACAACTCGTGCTTTCATCTAAGTTCTGCGAGCTCTATTTATTTATTTTCATTCTTAGTTATTTCTGTAATGCCATGTGGTTCTGAAATTAAACTAACATAGTTCGGCACACCCCACTTAAGGTTTTGGATTTTTTTTTTCTTTACGTTGATGTATATTGTGCCAAGGCACCCTCCAGTTTGAGTCAGTACAAGGGGAAAAATGCTTCTACTGCATTTATAGATAGACCAAGATTTAAAACTGGCTCTGTGTTGTCTGTTTCTCAAGAACTTCGAGGTAGTCCGGCTCTATTTGAAGTTTTGCCTTTAGTTCCAAATAGTCGTTTCTATTGGGCTCCACAAAGACAGTACTTGGCGCTGTACCATATAGCATAGTCTCTCGTATTCCTTCAGGATGTAAGAACTGGCGCCTGACGTCGAAGTTTGGTTGGTATGTGTACGGGACAGGGCCAGTGTACTTATATTCAAACCTGCTGCCAGCAGTCGATGGGGATTTATCCGGCTCCAGGAGTCCTCGGAAAAAGTGTTCCGCATCCTGAACAGGGGACGGCTGCTCACGAGGCTCGATGGTGCTCACTGTGTAATTGGGGCTCCTCAAGGTGACCTCCTGGTCCTCGTCGGCATTACTCCTGTAGGTGACCTTGAGTTCGTGTAGATCGGGGTAATCCTCTACAGCGTTCCCTTCCCGGGACCTGTAGATTGGGTTTTTGCACATGTGACCGAGCGGATGGGGGATGTACTCGTAGACGTGACCCACTGGGGCCTTGACCTTGGGGACGGAGCGATTGCTATAGAGATTGTACTGCAGGTTGAAAGAGCTCACGTCAGAGTTGTTTGTGCTGGTACGGTCGCTCTGAGACTTTTTACGCCTCTTCATCACCACCACAAACAGGCCGGCTGCCACAAACACTGACATAATGAAAACAAGGAGGAGGCTGAGAATGAGGACAGACAAAGGAACATTACTGGAAGGGGTGTTAAACCTCTGGGGTGTCTCCGTGGTGGTGATCCTGTCTGCCAAAGGCTCCTCGGAAGGAACCACGGTGGACATGATGACATCGGAGTAATCTGGACACAACTGCTCAGAAAGGACGACCCGCATATCCTGTCCAGCAAGCCGCTTGGGAGTCACGCATTTGACGTCATTGACCACCGTTCCCGTGTTCAGCTGCTCCAGCCAGATCTTCATGCCGACCACATCACAGGAGCAGTCCCAAGGGTTCTCGAACAGGTCAATCTGAACCAGTGCTTTCAGCTGGTCCAGAACTCCGCTCACAGGCAGGTTTTGAAAGTGATTGCTGCGAAGGTTGAGGCGAGAGAGAGACAGACTAGAGAAGATGCCTCCTGGCAACGTTTTTAAAAGATTGTTATTGAGGAAAAGTAGCTGAAGGTTGGGCACAAAGCTGAAGGTGCCACCTACAATCTCTCGAATCTTATTATATTCTAAATACAAGTACTGCAGACTTTTTAGCCCAAAAAACATATCTGCTGTGAGTCTGTCAATCAAATTGCCATTCAAGTACAGCCTACGTAGGTTAATTAAATCCCCAAAGGCTCTGTCGTGTATGAGTGCTATCCGATTGTTTCCCAGGTGCAATAAATCCAGTCCCTCAGCCTCCACAAAGTCAGATCTACGCACGACAGGGATGTAGTTCCCTGTGAGATACATCTTTTTAGGATTGTATGGCTTGGGCTTCAGATCTGATATGTTTTCAATCTTCCTTTCCTGGCAGTTGACATTTAGCCCCAGGTCGGAGATTTGCAGATTGCATGTACAGGTGGTGGGGCAGTCCAAAGGCACGGGAGATTTGGTCTGAAAAGCAATGATGGGCCCGTAGTTGTAGGGGTTGACTGGGATTCGAGAAGTGGGCTTGGACTTGGTTTTGCTGGATTGGCGGGTGCCCTTGGTTGGCCTGGACGAGGATCGCAGGACGGCCGAAGATGTGGCTGATGCCGTCACGGCTGCCGGCGTGGTTTGGAAATAGCCACTGGTGGTGAGCGGGGGTGGGGGGCGCATCTCGTACTCTGATATGGCCCTTCTGGGACACAGTTCCTGCTTTGAGACCTCGTCCAGATCCCTGCCATGGAGCCTGAAAGGAGTCTCACATACCACCTCCCCCACCAGAGCTGTGTAGGCGATGCTCTCCAGCCAAGCCTTAAGCGCAATGAGCTCGCAAGAACAATTCCACGGATTCTCCTCGAGCTGTAATTCAACTACTTCGTCCATATGCTCCAAAAGACCGATGTAAGGGAACATTTTTAAGCGGTTGCCCCTAAGATCCAGGTGTGTCAAGGGCACGTTCCGGAAAATGTTCGTGGGCAGAGAGGACAACAAGTTGTCATTGAGAATCAGCACAGTCATTTGTTGAAGCCTGCTCAGAGCATTAGGTTCAATAGTGCTAATGAAATTATAGTCTATCTGAAGGTATTCTAGGCTCTCGAGTCCGACGAAAGTGTCGTCTCTAAGAATGTCTATTTTGTTATTGTTCAAATGTAATCTTTTTAATCCCTGGAGTCCGTTGAATGCCCCGGTCTCCACCTCAGATATGTCATTATTACCTAAATGCAAAATGGTAACTCCGGTATAGTTGATGAAGTCATTGGCAGACAGTCTTTTCAGCAAATTACCTGTCAGCAAAAGATGGTACATAGAAAACTGCATTGGGCTTATTTCCGACAGCCGCACAATGCCCCTGTTCTCACAACTGACCGTCAGAATGCTTTCCTTCTCCTCGCAAGTGCACAGATTCCTACAGATCTCCCCATAACTGTCATACAGCTCAACCAGACTCAGAGATGTGGCAACCAGCAATATTATTTTCAGTATCCAGATATGCATTTTCTTGTGCAGGAATGGCCCAGCTCACGATAGTGCAGTTGCAGTTTGTGGTGTCATCTAGAAAAGGAAAAGATGCAATGAATGTCTGTTACATGAACATGCAATCTCCACATCTGAAAACTACATTAAACAGTGGAAAATCCCAAAATGTTACAGGAATATCTCAAAGACAAATTTGCAGGATCCTTCCCATTAATGCAAAGCAAACTCTTCCTGCCTAATGCAAAAGCAGATTCTGATATGAATAACCAACGTGCACTGTTCTTTAGCCTAAACTGTGCAATCCAAGTGGTCTTGAATTGATGCAATATTATGTTTAGGTTATCTGTGTTTAATAATATCAGAATAGTATCATACCAAAGTCTATCATTGACATCTATTCAAATGCATTGACTTATTCAATACAATACATCATGCATATTATGTAATGCTCATGATACTGCACATACAACCACATTTCTTTTCTTCACGGCATTCACATTTATAAAGATATAGAGGGGAGAACGAAGGGGGGAAAGAGACAGAGAGAGAAAGGTCTTGCTCCTTTTAAATTTAAAGTAACATTGACTGGCAGAAATACTCTCCAATGCGCAATTTGGGAATGCATTTCCAACATTTAATCCGGCGGCATCTCAACTGAAAGAGGCAAAACGTAAAGCCAGTTGCTCGTGCACTGAACAAATCGGCATCTCCATGGTTTCCAACTTGAACATCTGCCGCTGAAGAGACAGATGAGCCGATCTACATAACATTGCAACTCTACAAATCGCTTTTTAAACATATGTTTTTTTTTTTTGTCTTAAACCAAAGACTCTTGCCATAGCCTACCCCAATGCAAATAATATTTCCCGTACTCACCCCACATATCCGAGGACTTCAGTTTTTATCAACTCTCAACGAGTAACGAAGTTAAACCTCGGAGTGCACGACACATCTACGTTTCACAAAGGTGCCTATGTTGAATTCCTCCCTTTGATGCTATATGTGACAGTCATAGCTCATCCCTCAGGCGACAAAGACGCGAGTTGATTAAAAGCAAAAGCGACGTCATCGATTATAGCCCGATTCCATCTTGATGGGGAGCAAACAATACTATGTTAAACCATTTTGTTGTGTAGAAGCATTTGTATTTGTTGTGTAGAAGCATTTGTATTCATGCTAATCAACCCCTCTCAACCCCCACATAAGCACACACTTGGACGCACAAAGATACTCTCTCTCTCACACACACACACATTCACAGATATAGCACATAAGTCTAAGGCGCTACAATACGATCCGAAAGTCTACACTGGTCATGTTGATTTTCCAGAAATAAAAAAAAATAATAATAATAATTCAGAAGTAAACAGTAATATAACTAAGCCGATTCATCACAAAACAGCTGCACCCAAAGCCGGTCTTTCCAAAGCAACGCGTAATGCCTCATAATTGAGGCTCCTAAATCTAACGCCCGAAGCTTGTGAAGCACATATGAAGTTGTGTAACGCATACATAACTGAAGATTTCACAAGCTGACACAAGTGTTCAAGAGGCAGTTTTCTATGCCAGCGCGACAACTGCGTTTCAGCACCACGGACAGCTCCAGCCGCAGCAAAACGGGCTTCGTATACGATTGCTTGCTTTGCTTTGGAAGACAATCCATGTTTCTTACCCGCTTAAACGTGGTAAATTCGAAAACATCATGAGCACGGCCAATCCGAAATCTTGAAGACACCGGTGCCTCTTTTGCCCGACTGTATAATAATCCGTGAAGTGGTTCGTGATCAGCCTGGGTATCGCAAACTCTCCCTGGAAACGCGACGGTCAGCTGGCTGAAAACAGGAAAAACGCAAGTTTAGGAATTTGTCTTGACGTGCATTGCCGTTCCCTGGCAAAATCCAACCAGTGCAATGTCCATTTTAAACGAAATGTATCCACAAGCAAGGCAGTCTATCCTTTTTTCTCAGAAACGGACGCGCAAAGTACGCATCCCCGAGACGCTTGTGAGTGGTACGGCTGGTATCGCGTTGTATATTGCCGGATGTACATGTGATTTCTTCGCTGATCTCTGGTTCCTCCAATGCAGTGTTGTCTGTTTTCATATTTCTGTATTTTTTATTCTTGTTTTGGCAAGAGGTTCCCATAAATCCGTCTTTGGAGATGTGCTTCCATCTTAACTAGTGTTTCAACTAGTGGAACTTGGATTTCCATTGGCTCACTGTTGCTGTACTGTCGTCAGATCAATTGTAAATTTGGGGCAGGGTGGAATATTTATGAGACGACTTAAAATAAGAGCTTCGTGCACAATATGTTGCTCGCACACTGCCCTCTCTCTATCTAAATTTACGCAACAGCATAATTGAAGGGTGATGGCGATGGTAAGACAATCAGAGAGAGAAAGAAGAAGAGAGCGAGAGAGAGAGAGAGAGAGCGAGAGAGCGAGAGAGCGAGAGAGAGAGAGAGAGAGAGAGAGAGAGAGATGCCCATAGAGGGCAGTGTAATTCGGTAAAATAATATTTTGCCATTTGTATGCAGTACACGACACATTTAACTTGTTATATCCTATAGTTCAGTTTCATTTTGCATAATGGGCACAAAGCATATGCTAATCAAAACTGCAGCCAATTTACTTTACACAAAATAAAGGTATATTAATGCATAAGACTGGCAACGCAAACTTGTATGTTGTATTTTGTCATTTAATCAACCTAGGTGAGAGAGAAAGACTTCAGACAATGTACCATCAACCACATCGCCCTTAAGGCAGAGATCAGCACTGCTTCTAAGTTTGCATGGAGCAAGATTTTACTTCTAATCCCTGATCTTTGGGAAACAGATAAGCTAAATGACAGGCACGCGTCAACCTTGGATTACTGATGCATTATTTGTCACCTATAAGCTGATAGTATATTGTCAGATAAACAGGAAAAAAAAGACTCATAATGTGACCCCTGTAAGTCACACTGTTAACTGAAGTCACACCTACATGTATATAGATGTCACTGTATTAGTTTACAAAAAAAAAGAAAAAAAAAAGAAAGTATATTCCGCTTTGGATGTTAAAACAATCAAAATTTATAAAGTGAAAAAAAAAAATAAATATATATATATACTAAAATAACTAACTAATGAATGAATGAATATCAAAACTACACAAAAAAGACTACAAATTTAAGTAAAAATTTAAATGAAAATGGAAAAAATATGAAAATAAAACAAATTCAAACAATTACTAAAAATTATGAAAGTATTTCAATTATACTAAAATAACACTGGTGCTTGAGCTAACTTTCTTTAAAATAAATTACATTTGGCCAAATATTGCAATGGTATGTCAACGTTTTTAAGCAAAACAATTTAGAAAAAAATAAAAAAAAACATTTAAAATGATAAATCGATAGCTGTATTGTTAAAAATGAAGGCAAAAAATGATTAAAGCTACAGATAATAATAATAATAATAATAATAATAATAATAATAATAATAATAATAATTGATAATTGATAAAAATAGACTTACTGTTGGAATACCTTTGCAACGTAATACCAAATGCCATTTGTTATAAATAGTACAAAGCACACTTTTTAAGCAAAACGTTTGACAAAGCAAATGTTGTTTTAAAAAGTAAAATAATATGCAATATATCTGCCACTTTGTGGTTGTGAAATAGCCCAGTTAATGTAATGAACTACACCTGTTGTTAAAATCACTGCCAGAGCAGCTAATTAAACATCATTAAGCAAAAATGCCTACCTTACATCTGGCAAAAATAAGCTCATGCAGCATTTGGTGTTTGGTTTGATGTTTTGTCAGTCAACTACTGCGAAAACATTTTAGCATGGTTATCCCACACTAAAGTATCCAAATACACACTTTCTAGGCCTTCAGACCAGTGCTAGATGTTTTCTGAAACACATCACCCTCCTTAACTGCCGGCCATAGATTTAAAAGGGCTCAGCTTCAATTACACCTCAAGAGCCACTGAGCACTCGGAGTGTAAATAGAATTAACTCTAGCATGCTAAAGCTCACATGTCCTAAGGAATCTCCTCCTTTGTCCTCTTTTGTATGCTAATTTGTAATGTCCACCTCCCTTCTCATTCCAATGAGGACAGTAAGCGAGTGTGACATCTACAACATCTTTAGCGTGGCATCGAAATTAACCACTAAGATGCATTCAATTATTTAAGTCACAGGCTGTGGCTAATCGCATTAAATGGATACAGTTATAGGACATTTCCTGTTGTGAAGGACAAATCTCCAGAACTGAAATACCATTAACGTAATCTTTCAGAAAGTCCCACTCAACATACAGTTACAGCCAAAATGCATTACAGTCACTGTTCCGCAAACCTTACTGCTTCTAGTGCAAACTTTCCACGAATAGGCCACTAATTTTTCACAAATAAAAAAAAAAAAAAAGACCTGGCCTGTTTCTAAGCAAGATTCATTAAAGTAATTCTACACACAGGATAATTCAATGTATGTACATTTACATACAATGCATTCTAAATTCTAGATTCTAAATCTAAAATGTAGATGCATTTATTTATTTATGTATATTAAACGTGTAATTACATCAGATCTACTGCATTTTTAAATGACCCCACAATAACTCCTAGATATGACAAAGTCAACTGATTCTTTACTGTGGGAGAAATACTGCAACAAGAAAAATAAAGCTATATTTCATCAAAACATCTGTAAATAATGATGATAATTGGAAGGGAATTTAATTTGAAAGATGCTGTCTTCATTCCTATAAGAAGGCTTTGTAACGGTGGTTTCCCTACAGTGGTTCAGGCTGTAGGATTTCCGAATGACTAAAGAAACGTTGTCAGCACGATGGTATAAAACTGTACATTTCTAGTCTATTACCATCCACTGCCACTTATACCAATGACAGAAATAAGCGCAGTTAGAATAGCCAAATATATGGGAGAGTATTGCTATAGTGTGACTACATTGTATTGCAATAGGTACTACTTCAAAGTTAATGTGGAATGAAGACTAGTTTGCACATAATTTATAATTGAAATGGTTTAATAACAGAATTTTGTTGGTTATACTTGAATTGGTAACAAAATAGATGAAGGATGGTAAAACATAACCACTTGATTGTACCCAACATGTATGTAAAATGTTACCAGAGAGAGAGAGAAAGAGAGAAGGAGAGAGAGCAGAGCCCCAAGAAGAGGGCCCCAGAGAGAGCTCGCCAGCCAAGAAAAGAGAGAGCAAAGAAAAGAGACAGAGCAACAGTTGCAATCTTCTTTTATCCCTTCCTTGACCATGTGACTAAAAACCAAATGTGAGACATTCAAACTGACCAATCAGCAGATTACAGCTTCACCCACTGTGCAAAAGGTGTGACTATTAGCAGACCCCCGTTGGATACACATCTTGGCCTACAGGCCTTGATCACTATCAGCACCCCTGTGCCTTCAGGAATTCCAAATGGACCTTTTGTTATGGAAGATAGGTTTGGGACAGGAAAGCAGAAGTCTTTGATTATTTTTGACCCTACAAAGTCCCCCCTTGGCACAGATTTCTGGTCCAGAGTTGTTGCAGTTGCAGCTGGCCAGTCTTTGTTCTCCTTTCAGCCCTGTGTGAGAGATCTTCATCGAATGGTATTGCACCCTTCATAGATATGCAAATTGTCCATCGAATACTTTACACCTCCACAAGAGCCGGCACTGCTCAAAGAACAACAAAACACACAATAACTGGATGGAATTTGGGGTCTGTAAGAACTGAAGAACCTCAGACACTTTGATCATCTGAGATACACTCAGACACTTTGATCAACTGTAAAGCTGATACCATTTGTCTGGACCGGAGGAGGGCCACAGTCTGAAAAGAGAATCAACAATGTGAACTCTGTCTCAGAAGCCTAACATCCTCATTCAAGACAACACACCCGACTGAAAGAGACAAAAGTTTCACACCTTATGTATGATTCTCCACATCCATTTACTTTACTCAGGCTACATCTACACAACAACGATGTAGTAAAAAACGAAAACGTTTTTCCCTTGTGTTTTTAAAAAGTTTCACATATACACGACAGCGTTTTCAAAACGATTTGCGTTTACACATATCCGCGAAAACGGCCAAAAACGCTGTATTACGTATGTCAGGCCAGTAGTTGGCGCTGTCACCATGTTAGTAAACAGTACCTGTAGGGAAGTGACAATTATATGTTGTATATGATGCATCTCCGCTTTTGGTAGTAATATTGGTGAAGTAAATCCACACCAGCATTAGCAAACTCTTGAGCAGCAACAACAGTACCATGTACTCCGCCATTGTTGCGTATGTTTGTTCGCGCTTGCCTTTAAAATAGACATGTACTGCGCATGTCTACATACCTAACACGTACTACGCACGCGCATGACATCACCATTTTCAAAGATTCCCGTTTTGGGTGTTTACACGGAAACGATAACAGTGGCATTTTCAAAAACGTGCACTTTGAAACCTGTTTTTAAAATTATGTAAACGAACAGGCAAAACGCATAAAAAGCTTCCCGTTTTTGGCTGAAAACATTGTTGTGTAAACGGCCCCTCACTCGCCCCCTCTCTCCCCTCAATTCCATCTAAACACAGGACACTACAGAGATCACCGAAACCACATTATATCACCGAGTTTATAACAATGCAAATACAAATTCAAATTGTTAGTCCCTGTCTCCATTTTGGAGAATGTTTGTCTTGGTCTGAGGTAGGTACTTAAGGAAATGTTGCAAGAAGCTCAGCGTGATTCTGCAGCCAGAATGAGCCCATAGTATTCATAATACACTTTGATAAAAATATAATTAAAGCACAGAGTTAAATTTTTTAGCTTAGAGATGCACCGCCAAATTAATAGAGGAGAAACGTATTACTTTGGATAATAAAGTTGGCTTCATAAAGTAGGTTCTGGTTCCAGAAAACATAGACAAATATGCTATTTTCCAGAAAAATAAAGTAATATACCTCGCACATTAGTACATACATCTAACTCTCTTTGGCTTCCACTATGGTATTTTCCCAGAAATGCCAGGATAAACCACACTTTTTATGTATGTAAAAGACTTTCCCACAAAGCACACCATAACCCCCCCGGCCAAATGTCTCTAGACCTAACTTTACCGCAATAAAACGAGAGCTCACATATATGTTTCATTTATCAGTCAGTCATAAATCATATAAAGAGGTACTGAGGCATAACAAACACATCACTCCTGGATATTACAGCCAGTGTGAGAGTGCATATTCCATCTTGGCTTCTGCTCATAATGCAGGTCTTTGAGGGGGTTGTAATCAAAAGTTTCAAAGTTAAACCGCAGCATTTATCAGCCGGCGCTCTGATGTAAAATGTCGACTAGGATTCCGACTGAGGGGAGACAAGATTACCTGTTTGACAGGTAAGACGGATTGTTGAAACACAGGGCGGCTGTATACCTTTGTCACTGAACGCTGCTAAAGCACAACCAGGAAACGAGCACAAGAGCAAGGAAATCTTCTCACTTTACATGCTTGCATCAAGGGATAAATCCAGGTACACAGGCAAAGATCAGAACATAGGAAAACAGACAAAGCAAGACTCCGCTAAGGCTAGGAAAACTAAGCAGGCTCCATAAGGTAGCTATCAGCTTAACAATGATATTCGCTAAACAATACTCAGCAGCTTGACGGGGATAAGAGTGACTGTTATATAGGGAAGGTGTGATTGATGACAGCTGTGTGCAATCAGTGCTGAGTGCAATGGATGATGGGAACTGTAGTCCAGGTGAAGTGCAACAGTGGTGTGGTGCAAGAGTCCATAGTAGTGGAAGGGTGACCTCTGGTGGCGAGCAGACGGAAGTTCATGGACCGGATTCGTAACAGAGCCCCCCCCCCCAAGGAGCGGCTTCCAGACGCTCCAAACACTATACGATCCAGGTGGGCGGTGGAGTGGAGGCGGAACAGAGGGAGGGACGGAGGGCCAGGTCCGCGTGGAAGTGGAGAGACCAGGGACTGAGGCAGAGCAGGGAGCCAGGGTGGAGCCGAGGACCACCACAGCAGAGCAGACGGGACCGAAGATCCCCACGGCGGAGCAGAAGACCACCAGAGCCAGACAGTAGACCACCAGGGCGGAGCAGAGGACCACCAGAGCCAGACAGTAGACCACCAGGGCGGACCGTGGCAGGACAGACAGTGAGTTCATGAACGGCCTCCATGGCCGTGGCAGGACAGGCAGTGAGTTTGTGAACGGCCTCCATGGCCGTAGTAGGACAGGCAGTGAGTTCATGAACGGCCTCCTTAGTCATGACAGGGCAGACTGTGAGTTCGTGAGCGGCCTCCATGTCTGTGACAGGACGGGCAGAGCATTCACCGACGGCCTCCATAGCCGTGACAGGACAGGCAGAGGGTTCACAAACGGCCTCCATAGCCGTAACAGGACGGGCAGAGGGTTCACAGACGGCCTCCATAATACCACTGACACCTCTGGAGGTTCTGCAGCGGATGCCGCCACCTCTGGAGGTTCTACAGCTGTACCATCTGGAAACAGGGAAAGTCCATTAGTGTTCTTCTTAACAGGACAGGTACAAAGTTCAGCAATGGTTCCTTCGGCCTCGACATGACAGGCTGAAAGTGTATTGCTGGGCGCCACCACCATACAAGGAGCTGAAGCGAGCTCCGCTGCCTCGGGAGGTTCTGCATCCTCAGCTGCCACCTCTGGAGACACCATAGTGGACAGATCAGAATAACACGCAATGTCCAGATACTCTTGAATATAGCCTTCAAGGGGGCGTGTGCCCTGCTTTAAGGCTAACAAAAGTTTTGCAGTGTCCATACCTGGCCAATGTCCACATGAAAAGCTGCTGGAATTCCACTTCTCTAAATTCCCGATTCCTAGTGATGATGGTGTTTTGCCTGCCGAATTCGCCATTTAATTAGCTATTGAGCAATGTGAAAACTGCTGATAATACTGAGGGACCTTATATATGAATGCTTAGATAGGTGTCGTATTCCCATAGGTAGATGGGGATCAGCTGAGATTCAGCTGATGCGAGCTTGACTAACGTGACCTGCCAGAACTAACGCTACGCTAGATTTATCCTCAGGCCATCCAAGATGTAGATGAGTTTGTTTCTTAATGGGAACAGATTTGTAGAAATGTAGCATTAGATCACTTGCTCACCAATGGATCCTCTGCAGTGAATGGGTGCTGTCAGAATGAGAGTCCAAACAGCTGATAAAAACATCACAATAGTCCACACCACTCCAGTCGATCAGTTCATGTCTTGTGAAGCTGCGTGTTTGTAAGAAACAAATCCATTAAGACACTCACTTAAAACTGTTGTATTCAGCTAAAATACAAGTCCTCTGTCCACTATATTGCTTTCTTCAGTTAAAAGGTTGTCTCGTCTTAATCATGAGAGAAATATGCAAAGATAAAACATCATCTACAAGCGAAAACAGTCCAAAACACACAAATATGTTTGTGTATTTTGATGTGAGAAGGACTCTCTGTTACGGGGCAGACAAGACGTGAGAGGTACGGATCCATTTGCAAACTTTATTCAAAGGCGTGGTCAGAAACAGGCATGGGTCAGACAATGGCAAACTGGTATGTAGAAGACAAGGCAAGGGCAATCCGGTAAACAAGCGAGGGTCAGTCGACGGCAAATGGAATCCAACAGGGCGAGACTAGAGGGATAAATCCAGGTACACAGGCAAAGATCAGAACATAGGAAAACAGACAAAGCAAGACTCCGCTAAGGCTAGGAAAACTAAGCAGGCTCCGTAAGGTAGCTATCAGCTAAACAATGATATTCGCTAAACAATACTCGGCAGCTTGACGGGGATAAGAGTGACTGTTATATAGGGAAGGTGTGATTGATGACAGCTGTGTGCAATCAGTGCTGTGTGCAATCAACTGTGTGTCTGTAATCAGTGCAATGGATGATGGTAACTGTAGTCCGGGTGAAGTGCAACAGTGGTGTGGTGCTAGAGTCCATAGTAGTGGAAGGGTGACCTCTGGTGGCGAGCAGACGGAAGTTCATGGACCGGATTCGTAACAAGTACTATCCTTTTCTCATTTTTATTGCAAAAATCTTACTGATCCCAATCTTTCTTTCTTTCCCTTTCTTTCTATTTACCCACCTACCTATCTACCAATTTATATTTATGTAGATATTATTCATACTTTGTTTTCAAGTATCAATATATTGTTAATATTTTAATTGAATTGAATTGAATTGAATCTTTTTTTTTTCTTTTTTTTTCACTTAACATCCATTTTTATTAGTTTTAGTTACACTGAAATATGTGGCATGACAATATATATTTTTGGTGTCAGTCATTAGAGATTCATCTCCATCAGGTTAAATCACTAACCCAAAGTGTGAGCGATAGTACTTAGCTAGTCTCAGCCTCAGACGTCACGCCCACGGACCGTTGGCTAAATGTCTGATGCATATAGCACACAAAAGTGGAAACACTTCAGGAGTTTCGAAGTCGTCATTGGATTGGTTGAATTATACAGGATTTCCGGGAGACGTGCGTGTCGCGTTCTTTAACGTTCCACCTGGAAACAAAGATGCCGTGACACCAAACCCCTCACAAAAGAGGAAAGCCGTCATGTTTACAACTGTGACTACGAGTGCTTATCAGGATCAACTAAATGCTGGATTTTCAAAAGTATGTGAAAATTTTAAAGTTCGCGGCATATAATTTTTAAAATACGTCCGAGAGTTTTACACACCGGTCTGTTATTGTGGCGACTTTTCCACGCCCTGAAATGTGACGATGAACGAAACTAACTGTGCTTGGTTGTTTGACATGTCGGTCAAACGGCCTCATGGGTGTGCCTTGGCCAATGAAAGCTGCCATGGATTGGACTGACGGCTGAAGGTCTGGCTACGCGAGACTAGTACTTAGCCTTAGCAAACACCCTGAATAATTACATTGCACATTGCTTTTGCAAGTGAAATGAGAACTGTGAAATCAAGAGAATAAAATACATTATGCATGGCTTTACATCTGTCTTAGACTGAACAACTGGGTTAATGTCATTCTGACCTTACACTTCTTCTGCTCCATTTTCAACATCACGGAACATTTATTTATCTGTTTAGCCCATGAGTACTGGCCTCTTATTGCCAAAATAACAATAGCACAACTGCTGCGGTGAGTCATTTGCTGTGTACATCTGTAGACGTGCTCAGCACTTTCTTTTCACCACACTGAAATTATTAAAGACACTCTGCCGTCTATCAGCTATCCATAACCTCATGAACCTCCTCAGCCAACATATTCTATTTATTCCCATTGTCTCCAGACAAAGAGGCAACCAGTGAAAGCAGAAACCAGCAGAGTAGGATTATTTTTAGATGGATCCATCACAGCTTACTTTATATACAAGACATCATGACACGGAAATGTGCCCCACATGTTGATTCAGATTACACTTCTATAACCAGACCAACATTCATAATCCAGAACAATAAATATTGATAAAATCACAATTTAAAATCACTGTTTTCTATTTGAATATAAAACTGAGAGCCTGTTCTAGTACACCCCAAAAACAAAATCAAGACTTTGTAAAAGAGCATAATAGGACCCCTTTAATTTAATGTACTGAAGAGTACAGTACAATACAGCAGACAACAACAAAAATAATTATTGTATTCTGCCCCAGCAACCTCGTCAA
>NW_015557124.1:112766-115078 GCF_001515605.1 Sinocyclocheilus anshuiensis | reverse complement strand
GATGCAGGCAGAAAGATGTTCAAAAACCTCTTCCTCTTTCTCCTTCTCCTCCTCCTCTTCCTCCTCTTCTTCCCTCATTTCATCCTTTTTAAAAAAAATGGCGTTATGGTTTTGAATTTTTAGTTCAAAAGCCTGGTTATAGAGTTTTAGCAATCGAGAAAAACTGTAAAGCATGAATATCTTGTTTAAATCCTCAATTTTAGATCTTTGAATACTACTCTTTATTTTAGAAGGAAGCACACTACTTTGTCAGCACTTTGATCTCTTAGTAGCAGAGAATTGACTTGGTGTTAAATTGTGCAATATTATTTGCTTTCCTTTTTTTTTTTTTGATGAGAGAAAAAAAAAAAAAACTTCTGAAAGCTAAGTTCGCTGATGGAACCCAGAGGGTTACAATCACATAACTGATCGTTTAATAGAAGAACAAATTCATACTGATATCACAAGACAACATGTGCTAGCAAAATCAACAACAAATGTAATACTATTTTAGCAAACAATGTAACTGTAATAATTATTCATGCCCTAGTACATGCTAGGAAGAGGGAGAATGAGACTGATGCACAGCACTATTCATTCAGTATAAGTCTATATGAAATACATACAAAAGTAAATGCACATACATTTCACTTAGCATTCTTAATGCACTTAATGCAAAAAAAATGTATTCATTCAGTATAAGTCTATATGAAATACATACAAAAGTAAATACACATACATTTCACTTAGCATTCTTAATGCACTTAATGCAAAAAAAATGATATATATGTATGAAGAGTTCAGATGCAAAAGCCTCTAAGTGCCGTCTGAAATTTTCTTCTAAAATTAGCATTTTTTTATCAGGCTCCTATGTTTAGGTTCAGGCATTTTACTTTGCTTGGCAATGTATGGCTTATTTTCTATGCTATTGAAGTGAAAGAACTGAACATAAACATATGAGCCTGATAGAAATGGTCATTTTAGATTAAAATTTCAGATGGCACTTAGAGGCTTTTGCATCTGAACTCTTCATATATATAAATGGCAAAAACACACAAAAATGACTAAAACTTTAACTAAAACTAAAATGAAAACAGAAGATGAAATGGCTTTGCCAAATATAATCCCCCAAAAGACAGTTAGGAGAATAAGAGGTGTTTTTCTAATTCCAAACCCTTTTCTCTGATCCAACATACGGTACATACCAGTGAAACATTTTGAATAAGACTTTTAAAATGTTTTTGAACAAAGTCTCTTATGCTCGTCAAGGCTGCACATTTTATCAGCACATATTCCCTGTGAACCAGCCGAGCTACAGGTTAATGTTTAGAGCGTATCGATGTGGCTGTTAGTGAAATGACCGGCTACAAATTGCATCTCAGATCAGTTATTTATTAAGTTATACTTTAGTTAGATGCTGCTCATGTAGACACTGCCATATACAGATTAAATAACAAATATGTGTCCCGTATAGGATTTTAATGACATGCAAGATTACCAGAGAATTGCGTAACCAAGACTTTTGACTATCAGAGTAAAATTGCAGCTTATTTTGGGACAAAACCACTATTTTGGATATAAAGGGCCCAGTAGTTTACATTTTTTAGGGATGTTTTTAGTGTAGGTAAATCTGAAATGGAATGTGCATGACGCTAACATCATATCTTACCACTTTCACTGTCTCGCCTGTTTGAATTCAAATTGATAAAGAGCAGCTTCAAGCGCAAGAGCCTCTCCCTTCCCTCGAGCCTCACGGCCAGCCATATCTAACAGTCACCAGTCCTCATTTTCTTTTCATTCACAGCCAGTGCTTCAAACCGGACAGGTCATTCATTGCTAGAAGTATCTGATGAAATTGGCCCTTCTCAGAGCTCCTGGGCAGAAGATCACAAAGCAGACTGGCGGATGAGTTCTCCCAGGATGCTTTCTGCCCACTGAAACTTGCATTTTCTCGTGTCCTCAGAGAGCCAGTGCTGCCAGGCCACAGCAACAGTCCAAAGAAACAGACAGGCTGGGCTCCACTAGGTTGCTCGTGTAATGAAGGAAGAGACGGATAATGCTACAGCAAAGGAAATTCTGCTGAGTTAATAAGTGAGGCTGAGGAGAGCAAGTAGAGAGACAGAAAAGTATTTGGACACTTGAGTTGCACATAAAAATGTCTGAAGGCCATTTTATCAGATCTGTAAACGAATGCTGCTAGAGATTTTCTCAAAACTAAATTCACTTTCCCCCATAAACATGAAAACGGTATCTCTGAAATGGTTTCTCAGCATTTTTGGTCTCTCATCTACATATAAACTGCTGGGAATAAATGAATGATTGAATGAATGAAT
>NW_015557124.1:107108-112756 GCF_001515605.1 Sinocyclocheilus anshuiensis | reverse complement strand
GCATTCTTAATGCACTTAATGCAAAAAAAATGATATATATGTCTGAAGAGTTCAGATGCAAAAGCCTCTAAGTGCCGTCTGAAATTTTCTTCTAAAATTAGCATTTTTTTATCAGGCTCCTATGTTTAGGTTCAGGCATTTTACTTTGCTTGGCAATGTATGGCTTATTTTCTATGCTATTGAAGTGAAAGAACTGAACATAAACATATGAGCCTGATAGAAATGGTCATTTTAGATTAAAATTTCAGATGGCACTTAGAGGCTTTTGCATCTGAACTCTTCATATATATAAATGGCAAAAACACACAAAAATGACTAAAACTTTAACTAAAACTAAAATGAAAACAGAAGATGAAATGGCTTTGCCAAATATAATCCCCCAAAAGACAGTTAGGAGAATAAGAGGTGTTTTTCTAATTCCAAACCCTTTTCTCTGATCCAACATATGGTACATACCAGTGAAACATTTTGAATAAGACTTTTAAAATGTTTTTGAACAAAGTCTCTTATGCTCGTCAAGGCTGCACATTTTATCAGCACATATTCCCTGTGAACCAGCCGAGCTACAGGTTAATGTTTAGAGCGTATCGATGTGGCTGTTAGTGAAATGACCGGCTACAAATTGCATCTCAGATCAGTTATTTATTAAGTTATACTTTAGTTAGATGCTGCTCATGTAGACACTGCCATATACAGATTAAATAACAAATATGTGTCCCGTATAGGATTTTAATGACATGCAAGATTACCAGAGAATTGCGTAACCAAGACTTTTGAGTATCAGAGTAAAATTGCAGCTTATTTTGGGACAAAACCACTATTTTGGATATAAAGGGCCCAGTAGTTTACATTTTTTAGGGATGTTTTTAGTGTAGGTAAATCTGAAATGGAATGTGCATGACGCTAACATCATATCTTACCACTTTCACTGTCTCGCCTGTTTGAATTCAAATTGATAAAGAGCAGCTTCAAGCGCAAGAGCCTCTCCCTTCCCTCGAGCCTCACGGCCAGCCATATCTAACAGTCACCAGTCCTCATTTTCTTTTCATTCACAGCCAGTGCTTCAAACCGGACAGGTCATTCATTGCTAGAAGTATCTGATGAAATTGGCCCTTCTCAGAGCTCCTGGGCAGAAGATCACAAAGCAGACTGGCGGATGAGTTCTCCCAGGATGCTTTCTGCCCACTGAAACTTGCATTTTCTCGTGTCCTCAGAGAGCCAGTGCTGCCAGGCCACAGCAACAGTCCAAAGAAACAGACAGGCTGGGCTCCACTAGGTTGCTCGTGTAATGAAGGAAGAGACGGATAATGCTACAGCAAAGGAAATTCTGCTGAGTTAATAAGTGAGGCTGAGGAGAGCAAGTAGAGAGACAGAAAAGTATTTGGACACTTGAGTTGCACATAAAAATGTCTGAAGGCCATTTTATCAGATCTGTAAACGAATGCTGCTAGAGATTTTCTCAAAACTAAATTCACTTTCCCCCATAAACATGAAAACGGTATCTCTGAAATGGTTTCTCAGCATTTTTGGTCTCTCATCTACATATAAACTGCTGGGAATAAATGAATGAATGAATGAATGAATGAATGAATCAATCAATCAATCAATCAATCAATCAATCAATCAATCAATCAATCACAGAGACCCCATACAGATGAAGATAATATTTCTGAAACATTTTTTGATGATCTATTAAAATTTGACATCTGCAAAATGTCCAAAAACTTAACCAAAAACTTAACAATGTCTATTATAGCTTTTATCATTTTCAGCATAACTAACAATTTTTTTTATAAATATTTTTCTTGAAACATATGCAGTAAGATTTGATATTTTGTAAATATGAAACATTATATATCAGACAACCCAATTCTAACACCATTGCATCCTTTTATTATTTTATATCTAACCAAGTCTTTAGTGAAATGTCAAATAAATAAAACTAAATGCATTTAATAATATTTAACACCTGTAAAGGACAATTTTTTTTTCCTTCGTTTTCATACCGGTCCTTTTTTGTGAAATGTTTTGTCTGAAAAGTGTGCTACTTGGATTGTTATTTTGTATCTAATGCAATGACATTTATACTGTACATGGTATAGTGTGTCTCAAGTGTCCAAATACTTTTTGAGACTACTTTATATTTTATATAATGAGATGGAAAATTAAATGGCGTGATTTAAAGTTATGCACCGTGATGTTTTGCTATTTGCTCTGAATTGGGTCCATTACACAAAAACTAAGCATTAGTCAAAAGAAACTTAGGCCGAATGCATTGCTCATGAGCTAAATGAAACAATTTCAATCTGAAAGCATTTGGCAATGAAACAGTGAAATAAAAAATGTCAGGGCTGTTTATCTCATTACGTGGCGATACAGAGGTAAAGCACCTTCATTTATGTCTCTAATCTCCACCATTAGTTATGTCTCTTTTTATTATCTCTCGAACATAACGACGATCGCTCCAAATTAGACAAGAGCAATTGCATATCATGAGCTTATAAATTAAATCAATTAACCGCATACTGCGACGAAAAAGGGGGCATATTGTCAGACAACCCAATTAGGTGACTGTAAAGCATGAAATAAGCATTGCTTTATGCGAGGCCGGCAACCTGACGGCTTCAAATGCATTCGGATTCGGAAAATGTCATGAACTCGATCAAACGCGGCAATCTGAAGATAATTGTTTTTCCTGTTTCTGAATGGCTCTTTTGTGTCGACTCACACCCGTCAGGACGGAAACCCAAAACGCTGTCAACTAGCTGACATCCCCAGCCACCGAGTGTCGCGTGACTGCCTTCTAGTCGCGTTGGATTCTGACAAATTATTTTTTCTATACCTTGCTAACCTTTCACGCGTTCGCGAGCTACAAACCCCAGAGAAACATCCTTCTGCTTATTCGACACATTTTAAGGACTTGCCTTAGGAAATAAAGGAGGGGGAAAAAGAGCCGGAAGGCCTTTCTTTGATAAAGGTAATTAATCAAGCACGCAATAAATCGCCCAGCAGGGGAATTCACCTCAAGCTATCGCAATTACCTCGCAGGATAGCACAGACATATGTTTACATTTGCATAGTCTCTTCATTTTGCAGGATGAAACCCTGTGGAAGCTCTTCGGTAAAGCCGAGGTTGTGCGATGTGGAGACGAGCGTTTAAAATGTGGATAAAACAAATTATAAACACATTTAGGTACAAAATCATGGCCTTGGCACATGCAGCTTTGTGCAGGCACCAAATATATTTTTGGCATCTTAAGTGGAGGAAAGTGTCTTTTTGTTGGCGTGTCGCTTGTTCATTGTTCTCTGTATTGTTTTTTTTGTTTTTTTTTCTGGGGTCTTGTCATGTTGTCCCCTTGAGAGCTGATTTGCATAACATCATATCCGTCCACTGACTTGTTTGTACTGGGAAGAAAGGGAAAAAAGTTTGCCAGGGAAATAAATAAATAAATGAAACAAAGACACGCATGAAGGCATTGCAAATCACAGTTTCCCACCCGGTCTTCAGTGATGTTTCTCACTACAGACCTTTGAAATGTCATACTGTTTGACAACATCTAAAGTGAATATTAAAAGGAGGTAAACTGTTGGGAAACTTCCAAAAAACAACACATGGCAATGTGTATAGGATCACGCCATAGGTGTGAGGTACGTGACGACGAGTCTGTCTTTCATCAGCAAACTCCCTTTGTGTCAGAGGAATTTACTAATGCTGAAATAGATGAAAACGGCTTGTGTTTTTATTACTACTTAACTAAAGATATATTGGGTCATATCAAGTGTAATTCAGCAATAAAACTAGACAAGTTTTCCCTCTGAGCAATGTGAAAAACATATTGCTGTACTGAAAGCGCCAGCTTTTTGCACTATAAACAGTTTTGGGAGCACACATTTTCTAATAATACGCAGGGCTGTAAAATTATTCATATTTGTATTCATTCATAGAAAAGTTTAATTAATTAAATCATGTTGGTTAATTTAATTTAATTTAATAATATAATTTTAAATTGTATCACAATTAATCACAGTTACTTTCAATAAATAAATTAATAAACTAATAATAATAATAATAATAATAATAATAATAATAATAATTAATACAGATTGGTATTATTATACCAATACAGCACTATAACACAACACTTGAAGTTAAAACCATCAAATAAAGCCTTTGAAGTCAATTTACTCATTTTTAATAGTACATAGGTGCATGTGTATAAATTAATCACTGATGCTTGGCGAAAGAAAAAACAATACATATACATACATACATATTTTATACCAATACACCACTGTACAGTAACACAACTTCAGAAGTTAAAACCATAATTTAAAGTATTTGGACAGTTTACAATGTTAAACCTCCCAGTTCAGTTTAATTTATGAGAAGGACCTTCATGCATCTGCACTGCAGGAAACTTTCTGAGAAAGCATTATTTATTCCAACTCTAGGCTTATCACTAAAAGTTTGCAAAACACCTCTGGAGAACATCCATCCGTATAGAAACAATTTCAAATAAAACAGGTTCACCCTGAAAGGCTGTAGAGCACATTATGCACAAAAGCCACTATAAACTCAAAGCTGAGTCAGATATTTAAATCAGTCAAAGCCACTAGCAACACGGTATTCATTTAGCAACAGACGTTTGTGTCATTTCACATCAGCCAAAGTAACCCTCTATTGCCTGCATTGTGATAAGCCAAATAATAAATGAGAACTACGTATATTTGCACATCTGGACTGCTGTAATAATTTGTTTCAGGCAAAGTAGGATTTGTGTGTATGAATTAATACAGATCGGAAATTCATCACACTGCTAGCAACAGGACACTGCCTTGAACTTGAATGAACAGAAACAGAATGAATTAAACCGAATAAAAACATCTGTTTGAAAGTAGAATGTGCATTTTTCATTGAACAAGACACGCCTGTTCATATGTGCTGCATGGAAGAGAAGTCTGGAGTAAAATATGTGATGTTTCATCAGTAGATGATGACCGTGCATTAACCAGTAAACATCTTCACTATGAAGAAACTTAATGACAAGAGCTCATGAGAAACAGAAATGAGAGAAGAGAGAGAGAGAGGGAGTAGGGTCATCTGGATAGCCGGGTGAACAGGATTGAGGATTTATTGTGTACAGCTTGTCAGAGTGTTGGCTGCTGACTGCATCTGTCAGCAGAAAAAACTGGAGACAAGTTTTTAGCTTTAAGGTCAAAATCGTAGAGTACAACTGTTTAAAATTATTTCCTTTGACAGAACTCAGTTTGCTAGCCATCACATCAGACATTAGGCATTGTAGATTTGTTTGCGATGTTGAAAACAGTATTGTTCACCTCAGTACATACTAAATAAATAAAACTAATAAAACTTCTATCAACATTTATCCATATTTACTTGATCATACTTAAACATTAGTTAATCATATTGATTCTTATTTATTTGTTTTGTTTGTTTGTTTCTTTTTTTATTTCTGTATTTTAATTACATTTATTCATTTATTTGTTTACTTTTTCCATGCAATTAAAGCCAATGATAACACAATAACTGTCAGACTCTGTTCCATGTTTTGTCTGTGTCTTGCTCCCCAGGTGTTCCTTTCCCATGTTTAATTTGTCCCAGGTGTTCCCCATGATGGTTCATGGAT
>NW_015557124.1:105080-107098 GCF_001515605.1 Sinocyclocheilus anshuiensis | reverse complement strand
TGTGTGTGTGTGTGTGTGTGTGTGTGTGTGTGTGTGTGTGTGTGCGTTTGTGTGTGTGCAAGGAATATGACTGGCAGCGAAAGGAAAGGAAAGGAAAAAGCATAAAAGTAACCCAAACAATGTATGCCAAAAATAAAAAAAATAAAATTGTATATATATATATATATAAAGGAAAGGAAAGGAAAGGAAAGGAAAGGACATTTTATAATATACTGCGCATCAAAAACTAAAAATTTGTTTATTTTATTCTAGCTAGTTTTGGAGTCATAAAAAAAATGTCCCAATTTGCACCCAATACACCCAATTTGTAATTATAGTGATCGAAACTAGACTAGACTCAATTCCCATCCCTAATAATAACAGATTTTATTTTTGGATTAACTATTCCTTCAGCCACTATAAAAGACTTTTATGAAACTTTCAAGGTCAGTGCATGTGGCCTCGTCTGACCATTATATTGACCCGCTTTAACTCAATGAACTGAAACTCCATTAAGGATTCATCTCCCATCACCCTCTGAGGTTCTACTCTACAGAGCTCAGATAATGAAACGTTGCAGGTCTTTGGCAGCAGATGTTCTCCAAGACACTATAAATTGACTACTTACAACGTCTATCTCTCAATAGCCCTTCTGCTCAACACCAACACACTACCTGCAGACCAGGCACTGATCAATAGACCCCGTTTGCAGCATCCTTCCTTGATTTAAAAAATCAAATAAAAAATCTTTAATTGAAAGCTCAGACACTGTCACATAACTGAAAAGTGCATGGAAATGTAAAAGGAACAGGAGAAAAAAACAAAACAAAACAATGAACAACAGCCTCTTTCACGAAAAATTAATGCGAAATGTCAAAGTTGCCAGACTCGTGCAATGTCTTTTCAGTCAAACAGAAGAGTAGCTGGTGGAGCGTACAAACGGCTTTAATCCATTCCTCATTGCCAAGAATTACCTTTTTACTGGAACATTTCAAGCCTTTCAGCTGTTGGTTTCTCAAGGATGGACTGATCTGTGACCCTGCCTTGTCAGGTTATGGACTTTGTGTCTTTCTTTGTCCAGGGTTACACTGAAATAAACTGCATAACAGGACTGACATTTTAAAAGTATTCTGCTACCCTGTCATGTGATTTATTATGCACTCTCAGTAAAAAGGTACAAAAGCTGTAACTGGGATTGTTCCCTTTCAAAAGTGCCTTATTTACCCCTAAAAGGTCCATATTAGTATGTTAGAGGTACTTATCTGTACCTTTTGAAAAGGTACCATGCCAGTGACTGCTTTTTCCCCCTTTTTCCCCCTCTGAGAGTGTTTAAGTGTGTTTAGTAATTACTGCTTTGTTTAATAATTTACATCTCCAAGACGCATTCAATGCATAGGGTGAACTTTGTTTTAAATATGCCTGAAAGAGACACTGGGTGAAGAAACTAGGTTAAAAAAAAAAAAAACACTCAAGTCTCTGTGATTCTGATGTGAGAGTTATTATTTTTAACTCAATTTAAACTAAACCCTAAACTACTAAAAAAAAAAAAAAAAATCCATCTGCTTAGAGAAATAATAACACACCTTTTCTCAGCAAATCATGCATTTTAAGCTATCGTTCATGTCTGTGGCACTCGAATCCCACCTCAAAGATCAGAGCACCACTGTAACAAAAAAAGAGCTCTTGTTGAAAGCAATTAATTAATACCTATTTCACTAAATATGGGATCAACTTCATAAAACAGCAGTTCATATTCTGAAATGAATCATAGCAACAGGTTTGGCAGGAACAACGCTTACAATGATCCCAGTTTGCCAAACACGGTCACTGACACCACTGCTGACTGTTTTGGAACAAATTTAGCAGTCTTACAAGTAATTATCTGGCCTGTGATACTTATTTTCTGAATTCTCAGCATGTTTAGTGATATAAAAATGGCAACATTCCAAAAAACAATATTAAGTAAATAAATAAACCTGTGTAAATATGAGACTGTCTTTCTGACAGCTCCTCATGTAATATATACTGTATTTTATGTA
>NW_015557124.1:102950-104855 GCF_001515605.1 Sinocyclocheilus anshuiensis | reverse complement strand
CCCCCCCTCCCCATTGGATGTTATATGGCGTGAGGTCACGCCTTCCGGAGGGGGGCGTTATGTCAGACTCTGTTCCATCTTTTGTCTGTGTCTTGCTCCCCAGGTGTTCCTTTCCCATGTTTAATTTGTCCCAGGTGTTCCCCATGATGGTTCATTGCTCCCAGGTGTGTCTCGTCATCCCCTCCTCCTGTGTGTGTGTGTGTGTATAAAAAGTGTTCCCAGTCCCAAGTTCTCGGTCCGCTGTGAACGTCTTCCTGTGTTCGTCTCCCTTGGTTCCTTGGTTCAAATAAAGTCTTGTCAACATATTCTCCAGCGTCTCCTCGTCCCTCGTGTGTGTGTGCAACGTGACAATAACAGTAAAAACAATAAATTATCACAATTTTCATTTTCGGGTGAACTATTATATTAGGAGTGTCAAAGGCTGATGTTTCAGTCTTAGTCTAGTGCACTAAAATACATACAGTATAGAGGTCAATGCAACTTTGCCATAGGCTTCTAAACGTGTTTTCAGCTACTTTACAGGCAGTAAACCATATTCCAGCATCATTAAACATTACAGGGTGTGAGAGGAATGCTCTGAGATGAACATGCAGCAATGTCAAGATTTCTCAAGAAAGTCATAGCATATTTACTTCATACTTAATTATAACAACGCTGAACTGTTGCATCATTAAAAGTTCAAACTTTTTTATTTTTTTGATTCATTCCACAACAACATATGGATAAGCACTGTGATTTTAATAACCAGTAGCTTCCAAACATATTCCAAAAAACACATCATTAATATTAATGCTTGGGACTGTATACTTAGGGGGGTGTTCAAATCCCTTCCCCTGAGCATGAGCAATAGTAACAGTGGAGAAAGCACCACTAATAAAATGGAGTGACGGGTAAGCAGAGTCCGTAGGGGAAAAGGTGTTCGCTAAGTCGGGGAATCGGAGATGGTATCGGCAGCATTTTCAATGCTAATGAAGGGCAGGAGTTTGTATCGTCATTGTAGCCAGAAGCTTGCCGCTGTGAACACAGGGCTGCACAGATTTCCAGGCGGCCCAGTTCAGATTTAGTTGGGATAATGATGCACAGGAGGGGCAGAGAGAAGTGTTTCTCCTCGGGGAACTCCTCGAACTGGGACACCGGCACGTCTTTTGTATGCTACTCTGATGAGATTGAAGTTGTGTCAGGTATGCGTTGCTTCCCGGCATCGCCTGCCAGTCATATTCCTGTTTTTCTGATGAAAATGTGTACGCCACAAGTGCTGATTGGTGCATAGAGAGCACTCCATATCAAGGCTTTAAAGTAGCACTTATTGTACAGTTCAATAGTCGCTGCAAGGCAAAGAAAGGACTTTGCTCCTGATTTACGAGTCTATGAAATGCTGAGTTGACATCTTAACATGTTATCTCTACATAAATAGTCATCATTGCACTCCAAAAGTTCTGCCCAATAAGAGAAGCTTTAAAACTGCACAGGAAGCAGAGCTTCTCCTATAATTTCATTGGAAAGTGCAGCAAATGGCATGTATATCTGTTTAATACTTTTCAGGCATTTCAATAAATGTGTAAAATGGCATACAAGAGTTTATGGCGTCATTGATTGTAACAAAGCACAGATCAATGCTGATTGCACAATGGGATGAAAAAAAAAAAATATTGGCTGCTGAACTTCATTTGGACTCTATGAGACCGTCATGAGAATGGGATAACATATCGGTTTATTGAACACTGGGCTTTCAAATCAATACATTTTTGGCCCAGCATATGTATAAAATGATTGGATAAGCTCTGAAATAAACAGGACTTTGACAGAGTCAGCCAGTAATAAAAAAAAAAATAAAAATTGTTATGGACGTGACAGTTAAGACATTACTTGAATTTAGTAACTGCATTAAGTACAATGAACAACACT
>NW_015557124.1:77083-102708 GCF_001515605.1 Sinocyclocheilus anshuiensis | reverse complement strand
TATTAATGTCTTGATTACATTATTGTTATATACATATATTGATATTATTTTAATATTGAGAACACTGATATATTTTTGCACTACACTTTACATTATGCATTTAATTGTGTAAATAAATACATAAATGTTGCAAAAAAAAAGTATTAATTACGACTGAACTAACAATAAACAACAATTTGATTAATTTCCATAAGTTGTATTTTTTTATAATTAATATGCAATACTTTGCATGTAATGCATTTTGAATTAAATTATGAAATCTACACTTTTGTTAATTTTGATTCATGTTAATTTCTATATATAACTCATTTAAATTTTTAACATTTCAAGTCATATAAATTAACTTTAGGTTATTTATTTTATTGTAGAATTTAAAAATAAAAACATTATAGATACAATTTAACCTAAATAAAAAAATGCAAAAATGTTGATTACGGAACCTACTGCAATTTTACAACAATTTTAATATTATTGTAAACCTATGTACCTATATGTGATGATGTTGCCTGAAAATGTTTTAGTGGTACATAATTATCAGTTGTTGTTTTTTTTTTTTTTTGCCATTATCATTTGTATGTACTGTGAATATGCCGTTCTGAACATTTATTTATTATGTATTTGTTTGTTTGTAAGTGCAAAATAGATTCTGCTTAGTTGCTTTGAAAAGAGCCAAGTTAAGTATACGTTTTGTCATTGAAAACTGGCACGTGTCCCATCATTTGTAAAGAACTTTCATAGATATAGACCACAAAAAAAAAACAAAAAAAAAACATGTAGGATAATTTTGGGATGCCTCTACCCTCAGCAGATTTGTCCTCCCAGATGTCAATTTCCTCTCCACTGTGACATGAATGATTACCGCCGACTGCCAAGAGTATCTTGGACTGCATTTTTAAGTTGTGGTTCATCAGAAACACATATAACAGTGAAGTTTCTCCAAGTTTTACTCCACAGCAGATATGCCAGTCATGTCTTCAATCGAAGCTCAACAGCTTTCTGTTGTTGATGACCTCTTCTACAGAGTTTCTCAAAACTGCTTTATCATTCTCACATCTCCAGCCTGTGGTCTTTATTTAGTTTGGTGGTTTAGGTTTCATTCGATTTGCTTATCCGTTCTAAATTTCTCTCTGTTCGGTAGGATTGAATATCTGTCAAGTATCATATTTTGTTCTAGGACCAAATGAACTGCAGTTTTGTGTTTCTTGTGACATAGTTGAGGAAAATGTTACAGTTTCATTTATATTAATCTATATTTTAGGATATAAATGTATAAAGCTATAGACTTAAAAAAAAAGCATTTAATATTGAAAATCTAAACATAATACTGTCTATAGAATATCTGGTGATATACTAATGTAATACATGCACATTCATCAATCACTATTGCAAAATAAACCAAAATATAACTTCAAAATAGGACCCCAATGTGAAGCAAAATGGTTTATTTTGTGAAAAGCAACTAGCTGACTGTACATAACCACAATTGTTAAATGGCTATGTACCAAATAGTACAAAAGATGATTAAATATTGACACAAGAGACATCACAAGAGAAAAACATCATAACGATATAGAAAATGGGCTGCATTGGACAGTCAATTAGAAACATTTTAGCACTGAATGCTGCAGTAATCCAGCACTATCAGAAATACATGTGTAAAAAGTGTACCTTAAGTTGTATATCACCAGAATGTATTGCTTTGCACTTCATCGGCCCTCAGCGAGTTTATATTATTATTTTAAGATACTAATATACACATTTTAAGTGTCAAAAGGGTACTAAGATGTAACTTTGAAGGTACTTTCCAAGTGGCAAGCTGTTTCAAACCCTAAAGGTACAATTTAGCATATTTTGAGTGAAATGGCTGCATTTGATGATATAGCTACAAATCATACAATAATTTGTAGGTGTTTACTACTTTACTTACTTACTGACTTACCATGCCCGGACTGGCCATCGGGAGCACCGGGCGAATTCCCGGTGGCCTGGCGGCTGATTTTTTTTTTCTTTTTTTAGTTATTATTATTATTAATGTTTTATATTTTTGCCTTCTGAATGACAAATAATACAATAAAGAAGCAAAAAATAAATCCCGCACACTATCTTATGCAAAAAAATCAAAATATTTATTAACTACGTAGTAGTTAATAAACCCCTAATAGGTAAATATTAGTACCTTATGTGTACAAATTACTATAAGGTACTAAAATTTACCTATTGGGGTAAAAAAAATGGTACAACGATGTTCCAGTGACAAGTTGTTGTACCCCAAAAGGTACCATTTTGGCCTCTTTTTTTTCTGTGTGGCCTGGATGAATGTGAGATTTTCCGGCCTGAAATTGCATCCCAGTCCGGCCCTGTGACTTACTGACTTGCTTACTTACTTACTTACTGACTTACTGACTTCCTTACTGACTTACTTACTGACTTACTTACTTACTGACTTACTGACTTACTTACTGACTTACTTACTGACTTACTGACTTATTTACTGACTTACTGACTTATTTACTGACTTACTGACTTACTGACTTACTTACTGACTTATTTACTGACTTACTGACTTACTGACTTACTTACTGACTTACTTACTGACTTACTTGCTTACTTACTGACTTATTTACTGACTTACTTACTTACTGACTTATTTACTGACTTACTGACTTATTTACTGACTTACTTACTTACTGACTTACCTACTTACCCCCAGCAATGATCATTTACACAAACACAATATATTATGTAGACTATTCTAAGTACTAATAATAAGTACAATAGGTCATTGGTCTAAAACCCTGAAATAATCAGCAGCTTCACATAAACTCAAGGATATAATGTTAACTTTTATTTAACTGAAACTAAAAGTAAAGTTAAATAAATAAATAAATACGTTAATATAATAAAACAAATACAAAATATTTACTATTTCCTGTGTGTGTGTGTGTGTGTGTGTGTGTGTAACTTGCTTAGTTTCTTAATGAGTTATACGGAATGATATAAGAGTCTCATACTCTCCTATTCTATCTTAAACATTTAAAAAAATGATTAGGTAAGTATGTAATCAATGTCAGTGCTTACTGTATGAAAAAGAGAATCAATAAGCAACCTGGTACCCAAAAGCTTTTTGACATGTTTGTTTCGTGTTCATTGAGTGGTTTGATATAAAAGTGCTGCCTATGTGTCGCTTCACATCATTCACAATATAACACATATGAACAAACCCCTAGAACCTGCCACTTCATTCCCTTAACATTCTTACTGGTTAAACCAGACAAACACACACGCAACACTTCAGCAACTGTCTGCTTATGTGTTTGTAAAGCCCTCTGCCCTCCCACTGTGATTCGGTGTCAATGTCGACCAATCTGCTCCTGTCAAAGCGTTAGCTTTAATTGCTTTCCATCATGTGGACTGTTAGCCTTAAATGATGAAGGTGCAAGGAAACCATTAATTCGTGTAATCCTATTACCAGGCCTGGCTCACCACCTCTGAGCGCCAACCATTCACACGGCCCAAGTTCTCTTCCAGCAGTAATACACCCAAACAAACTACCTTTGCTGTTCTCAGCGCTGTCAGAGGAGAGATTAAAGCCCTCAACCAAAGGCTCGCCGCCATCCATGTCGTGATTGAATCTGCTTGTGATGATTCGGCGAGGAACACTGCGTTTCCCTTTTAAGACGGCTTCCCTGCTGGAAAGACCTGTGTAGCCCAGCGTGAATTTGTGGTTAAGCCTAGTTTTAATTCTGGTCTAGTTGAAGATGATCAAACATCAAGATTCAGACAGAGATTATCACGCAGAATACACGGTTGCAAATGCAATATGCTTCGGTTTTTCGCAAGCATTGTTTTGTCATAACAAAAATAATATCTTGTTACATAGACTAATCTAAATGTATATGTCCATCTTACAATGCCATAGACCATAACAGGACATTTTGTTATTTGGTTATCTCATTGGTCTAAAACCCTAAAATAAATAGCAACTTCACATTCGTCACTACAATTCAACTTCCCGTGGTGAGTGGCCAATAGAATTCCAATTCCAACACATGAATTGTAAATTCACAGTGAGTGAAAAAAAAACATCTACTAAAACATATACTTTGTAAACCCTGCAGCAAATGCATGTAATCCCTCAATACACTCATCATGCTCAGATCAGTTTGCAATCACACACACTATAACAGATGATGATCCCCTCCTAATCACACACATTAACAATCTGCTCCTAGCATTAAACATATTGTCTTGTATTCTTTCATAAAAGGCATTGGTCCAATTTTTCCAGTTTTCTGAACAACTATGATGATTGTACCACCAGTGAATGATCCTCATCCAAACCGATCTTGTTGCACACGGCTGCTCCTGTGATGCTTGTGGAACACCATGATGAGAAACAGCTGAGCGAGGAATAAAAAGCGGTAAAGAAAACATATTTTTAACTGCATCAAATTCCTGCTGCATTCAGAGGCACCACTGTCTTCGCAGCCCGATTCTGTCAACCTGATTTTGATAAGTTGTTGCTTGTGTAATGTCTTAGTCGTCTTTCTTCCTCCTCTTCTCTCTTTCCTTTCTGTCTCTCTGTCTCTCTCTCTCATTTTTTTGCCCCTCACCTAGTCCAAAATTAGACCTCCCTCCTCCAACCCCCAACAGATATAATTAATCACAGTGGGAACGCAAGACATGTAATTATGTAGGTTACCTCTGAACACTACAAGCTCCTCCCACTTTATTTCCCACTGTCCCATCATGTAATCTTCACAATCACTCAAATGAAAAGTGGGAGTTTAAGTACAAACCCCTCTTTTTCTGCGCAGTGATTATTGGATTCAAACATCAGGGTCAAGTATGATGCAGATCATTCTATTAATAGACTTTTTACATTTAGATTTTTTTTTCAACAGATAAATAATGTGTTCAAGTTGTAATAAATGAACAGTGTTGTTACTGTTAACTAAAGCTAAAACTATTAAGAAACAAAGAAGAATCATCAAATAATCATTTCTAATATTCTTTCAAGCTTTTTTATTTTGAAGTATTAAACTAGTACTGTAGTAAATGAAATAAATAAATAAATAAATGCCCAAAGAACATAGCAAAACTACTCAAATGTAAACTAAAATAATACAAATTTTGAAAATGTACTTTAAAATAAATAAAAATATGAATTAACTAATATCAGTATATACATAATACTAAAAGAAAATACTTGTATAATGACAAATTTAAATGTCATCACTGTATCACTGTATAATATTATTAAAAGCAACATTTCTAATGTTCATTTAGGCTATTTAAGTTGCTAAAAATGAAATAAAATTAAGCTATATAAAATAAATTATTATAAACTATACTAAATTATAAATGACTTAAAATATAAAAATTGATTCAATTATAAATAATAACAGTATATAAATAACACTACAATGTATCATATCATACTTATATAATAATAATGAATTATAATAATTCAACTTTTAATTTTTTATACAATATGATGATACAATTAATACTTTTTATAACTTGACATGTGATTTATAATGTTCAGTAATGAAATTAATAACATAATGAATTGCATAGATTTTGTTGATGTTTAGAAAAGTTGCAATCTAGAATCAACCGTCTGTCCATCTGCTCACACTCATTAAGATATGAAAGGCAAACTTTGAAGCACTTACCTTAAGCTATCTGACTCTACCTCTGCTAAGTTTCTCTCTTCCATTGGGAAATCTGAGATGACTAAAGAGAATTGTAATGAGTGAACTGGCAGTGGAATAATGTCAGCATAATATTTCAAAGTCAAGTACAAACCTGTGGGGGAAATCATCGCCTTACACATTTATTTTAATAAACCATCCTGAAGCTCAGTGATGAAATGTACAGTTGTAAATCACATGTTTTATGAAACTTGTGGTGTGCAGAATTTATAGAAAGTGTCTTGATCATCTTTTATTGTGATGAATTGTTTTTAATGTTTAATCTGGATGAGCATATGATCTTCTTCAGCAGTTTACTGGAAGAACAGCACAGCTTCTCATCGTTTCATCAGCAACTCATTGCACATGTTTACACCTGGTATATTAAATTGTTAAACTGGCAGATTCCATTAAAATGTTTAAAACAGGTGTTATGTGAGTAGGTGCACTTTTGATGCATCAGGACATTTGAACGTTTACATCATGGTGGTCTGTAATTTAGCCTTAGATTTCACGCTGATCTAGAAGAATGCATTTCACTTAACCCCATCCCTAAACGTCAAAAAAAAAGGTTGCTTTCCAAGTGGTCATGCGGTTTCTTCCTGAGCAAGAACCTTAAGTCAAAGGTCTCCTTCTATATATATAAAGAGCCATTAGCATTGCCATACGGAAAATCAATTTCATGACTTTAAGAGCCATTGAAAAAAAAAAAGGATTAAGGTAAATACATACAGTATATTGTACGAATTAAATATTTGCAATTTATGCACAAACATTCAAGTTAACTTGGAAATGAAATGTTGAACATTATAAATGTTGCTTTGGCAACTAACAGAGACAAATAAGTTTAATTGTCCATCTAATATTTATATTTCATTTTATTTCAATATTATTCAATGTCAACAGTAACAACGCCGATAATTTATTAACACTTAAAGACATTACTTATATGATGTTTCAAATTTCTTGAGAAAAAAAAAATAATAATAATCTAAATTAAATGCATCATTATACTAATTAATATTTGATATTTATACACAAAACATTAATGTTTTATTCAGCAAGAACACATTAAATTCATCAAATGTGATGGTAATATTTTTTGTAATGTTACATACTGTATATATCTCAAATTAATGCTGGTTATTTATTTATTACATTTTTTTACTTTCTATTTATCAAAGAAAAAAAAAATGTTTCTTTGAAAATATGAAGCAGCTGTTCATTCCTGTTTTCAACATTGACATTTTCATCTTATTTTGCTTTTTATTTTATTATATTTTATTTGTTATTATTATTATTTTATTTAATTTAATTATTTTTTTTTTTGAGCAGCAAATCAGCATATTAGACTGATTTCTGAAGGATCACGTGACACTAAAGACTGGAGTAATGATGCTGAAAATTCAGCTTTGATCACAGGAATAAACTACATTTTAAAGTATAATACAATATAAAACAGTTATTTTAAATTGTAATAATATTTAATAATATTACTGTTTTTTATTTATTTATTTTTTACTGCATTTTTTATCAAATAAATGCAGTCATGGTGAGAATATAAGACTTCTTTCAAAAATAAAATCCTACAAACTTTTAAACAGTAGTGTATGAAGCCTGTGGGTGTGTTTTTGGTCAAAATACTGAGCTAAACAGCCAATCAACAAATAAAGTGTTTAGGAGGTATAATTGTGACATTTACCATCCAGATCAAGCTAAATCCATCCAACCAGCCGAATCTTGACCCTCATGTGATGTGGCCACCTCAAGTGATCTCCAAGCTGCAATGAACCCCATTTACAGTTGTATTTTTGATGTTTATACTGCATTTTGACAGGGTCTTTCATTCCAGTTTCATTCCAGTAAAGAGGGCCGAACCGCGGCTGATGGGGAGACAAAGGTCATTTCTTTAGGTCTCACCTCTTTTCTAACACATGCTCTCAAGGATGAGCCTAAAAGGCTTCTCTGAATTTCAGAAATGTCGATGGATATGCACACAGCTCTTGGGTTGCCATGGCAACATGCTGCCTGATCTAAAAACAGAAAAAAAATAATAATAATACATGCAGGGATATTGTTGTTCAGAGCAGTTTAACACTTCAAGTTAGGTCAGCGTCCTCACATTCACATTCACTGAATCGGGATGACTCGTTATTGAACGTAACGAGAACATTGCATTTCATCAAAGAGTTTAGCTCTTCTTAAAATTAATTAATTAATTAATTAAAGAGAATAAATACTTGAATGTTGTATTTGGGGTCAATCATTCAATGCAGTTTTTAATAATCGTGTTTCTCGAAAGCAGAACTTTTCTCAAAGCCTCCTGCTATTTACAACATAAAGACATGTACTCCTTTACAATGTGTTTTACTTATAAACCATCCTGACTCAAGGTCCTTTTACTAACCTGTTCGCTTCCATCATTTTATCTGTGTATTTTAGGTCTCCAGTGTCATGAATACGTAACATTTATGGAATGTAGACATTGGCATACACTATTTTCCCCTTCAAAGTGACTTGCATTGCATTCCAGGCATGCATCTAATCAGTTCATGCATTCCCTGGAAATCAAACCCATGACCTTGTCGTTGCAAGCACCATGCTCTACTGATTGTGACGTTCTAAATGTAACAGAAGGCAGCGACAGCTCTTTGCCATTCCGTTCGCCTGCCTCTGCTAGCCTTGTGATTGGCTGTGGGATTTAGGGGCACTATGCAGTCTCACAGGCACAAAGGGTTAAGGGTAGGCTGGTTAGAATGGGCAAGTTAGTCCCTGCTGGCATTATGAGCAAAAAGCATGTATTTCATTGACAGACTTTGAAAGATAGACTGTGCCTGCTGGAAAAACAACATTTTTTTTTTTTCTCCATGCACTAACTCACTGTGCATTGTCGAATAAACTGCCCTTCGTATGCACTTTTAAGCAAATGCACCTAGACTTAATCTCTGATGTTTAAAACCTCCCAAAAATCTCCTTATACCAATTATATTTCCCCCTTATGCTGATACAGGGTTCAACATCAGTTCATGATGAGATTAATGTGAACTAATGAACCCCATCCAGAGGAACACTCCTGACCGACTCACAATTAGAACGATTAGAGGCATCTGACAAAATCCCTCTTGACCAGGGAAGAAGTTTTCATTGTGTGCAGTCAGCAACTAGATTGAGATTTGCCAATCCGATCACAGTTCACACTTCCCATAGGAAATATGGTGAACATTTGCTGATTTTGATGGAGATGCATAGAACTCCAACTTGGCAGATCACTCCTGTCATGCAGGTTGGTGTTTATGGGTAATGTTAAATTTGAATGCGATCAAACTGACTCCCTCGGCTCGGGTTGAAGGACGGTTGAAGAAGAGGAGGAGGCAGAATGAAGATCCTGTACTGTTAATGTAAAATGTTAGAGGCACTGAAATTAAACCAGTCATTGTTGAGTTTTGCAATGTTTATCGCAATAACTCACTTAAATCAACTCCAGTACAGAACTACAGTAGTAATAGTAGTAGTCAACTACAGTTATTTGTTGGCACATCTACAATTTAAAAAATGTATAGCTTTTTATGTCATATTACTGAAATCAATTAGCATTATCATTAATAGTCACTTTAAATTTAAATAAACAATTTTAAAAGCAAAAACTGATAATCAATGATCTTGGTGGGGGAAAAAAAGGCCCACCAAGCACATAAATGCCTCATCAAACGATATTTTTTTTGACCCATAAATGAACGAACGAACAAATAAATTCTAGTTTTAAAATTTTATAATGGTGGAAATACCTTTGGGTTCCATAAAAATCAATGAGCAAAACATACACAGGTATAGTAAGCCCACTGTTCATGTTTATAATAAGGGATGTTTGTTGTATATACTGTACTGCAGTAAAACTGCACCAACATTTAAAATAATTCTTAAACCACATGATATAGTTCATTAGCCTATCTATTTCCGGTTGCAAAGTGGTTGTAGCGTCTTGCCACATTAATATAAAATGTGTGGATATAGGTGAGCATTTATTGACATTTCAGAGCTTTGAATGCTGCTCATCCAGTCATAACTTCTATATTTTAATAAAATGTAAACTTTGAAAAATCGCACATACACAGCTCTAATAGACTATATTCATTGTAACGATAATTGTAATAATAGTAAATTAATGAATGAATGAATGAATAAATACTCTTTTAAACGATACTCATGGATGATTCCCTGCTTAGGGAGCAAAGACGGTGTTCAGAAAACAGCAACAGGTCTGCCAAGCATATGGCATCCCCCAAGGATCTCCACATGCCTAAATATCCTACACAACCCCTTCCGGCGCTGTCGCAACACCAATCATATGCCTGCTTGCATTTTCAGATGTTTCCAGCATGGTGTCTTAAAGCAGGGGTTTTCAACCTTTTAGGACATGCGCCCCCCCAAGTTGGTCTAATTTCACTTTACATTTGTACATTTGATATTTTCTTTCCTGTTTACATTCACTTAAAACAACCGACTGTGCTTACAAGGATACTTGTCAAGACAGCCATTGGTATTCACCTGCTGTCTGAGAAGGCTATCTGTTTGTGCACTTCAGGTGTGTGCGCGGTGCGCATAGAAACGCTCTATCACAGCGCGTGAGTACCGCATTGAGATGTCTTGGGCTTAAATGGCTTAAAATTACTTTAATGTTTAAACTGACAAGACTTAAAACACGTGAGAATGAAACAACTTTCTCGAGAAAGCAGCACTGGCCTGATTGTTAAGATAGTTTGAGGGGGGCTAAGGTGACAGATAGGGGGGCTGAAACCCACCTAAAAAGGGTTTAGAACAGCCCCTGGTATGGCGTGCGTAATTATACTGAAACATAAATATATAACCAGTTTACCTGATTCAATGTGATGGCTGAGCCTGTTTCTGAGATAACAACATGCCAATCCGTGGTTGGATTTCCGACACGGCTAATCGTAAATCATACACTGTCAATAAGCGTGACCAGTGTTGCCAGGTTTTCACAACAAAACCCACCTAATTGCTACTCAAAAAAATAGCTCAAAACTACAAAACGCGGCACAGGTTGAAAACACCTGTCTTAAAGAATGGGTCATGAAAGAACAGGATTTAGATTGTCTTATAATTGAAAAACAAATGTGCACCACCAGTTAAACATTTGGACACACACTGAGAAAAAAAACAAAAAAAAACTTGTAGGATTTACTTGATAAAATATTTGTAGCAATTTGCACTTTTTAAGTACATTTTACTGTTATTGCTCTGTGCAATTTACCTGTTATTGTTGAGTAAAATCAAAAAGAAAAAACAACACTAAGACAATAAATAACTAAATGTAGATAATGCAATAGATATCATGTAGATAGCACGTCTACATAACTGATAATTTCTGAGTATGAATGTGTCATTTTAAGTAGAAAATGAACTCCATATGTAACAAAATCACAAGTTACTAAACCTAACAACAAAAGCAATGATAAAACATTGTAAATACAGCTGTAAAACAGCACAAAAAAGGGTTTAATAGCTTTTTTATAGGTTTTACTTATTTTTATAATGTTGATATTTATGCTTTAATTTCTACAAGCTAGACTTGAGTACTGGAATTCATTTTTTTCTTTCTTTCTTTATTTTATTATTGCCTGAACTAACTTTTTCATGTAGACATTACATTTGTTTTGCTGTAGTATTTAGTTCACCGCAATTTTTTTAAGTGCATCTACTCATTTTTATTATTATTATTATTATTATTAGAATAATTAGAATAATAGTAAAGTCCTCAAAATCATGAAATAGCAAACACATTGAGAATGACCAGAAAAAACGATATACGTATTTGTCTACAAAAGTAATTCCAGTCATACACCTTTAAATCTAAATGTGTGCAGGATTTAGAAAATTACTAGAAAACAATCTTTTGACTGATAGAATACCTGTGCCTTGTGAATATGTCATGGGAATTCCACATATTCCCATGCATATTTTTCTTTAAAATAAGATTCTGATATCCGCTCATACAGAACAAAGGGCTAATATGCAAATATCACCTGAAACCAATCAAAAGTGTCCTCCACTTAATTGCTCAAACGGTTTCCATGGTGATGAGGTACCAGGTTCATCCAGGTGGAAGGAAGGAAGGAAGGAAGGACACATGTCTGACAGCCTGTTGGTTGCAACAGCTGATGTTCTTCTGAGAAAATACAAGCTAGTTTCTAATCGCTGTGGATTGGTGGAATTATAGAAAAAAGTGCACATGCAATGACAGGTCTGAAACCTGAAGAGTTTTTTTTATGTTACTGGCTGTTTGCTCAAAAATGCCTATTGATTTTTGCCTCGCAAAACAATTGTTATTTCCTATTTCTATAACAATGATTTCTGAAGGATCATGTGACTGTAATGATTCTGTAAATTCAGCTTTGATTTTAAAATACATTCAAATAGATAACTGTTATCAGGGGTTAAAGCAAAACAAAAAAAAATAATAATAATAATCCAGAGCCTGAACTTTTTTCTGGGCACGGGGCGAGGATCAGGGGGCTGATGGGGCAGCACATGCAAAGCATGCAATGACTATTAACATATGAAAGGATACTATGGCAAAGTTATTGCTTTCCTTATTCAAACTTTTTTTTTTTTTTTTCCATGAATATATGGTTGACCTGAAGAATGAAAGCTATATCATACACTTGGAAAATTGGAACTAGGGGTGTGACAATACACTTAGCTCACGAGATGAGACAAAATACAGATACTTGGTTCATTAGAACGAGACGATATTTTAATACTTTTTTAAAATAAATGTTCAATGACAAAATATGTCTTTTAATTACAAAAAGTAAAACAATGCAGTTGTATTTTGAACATTTTTAACTAATCTAGGGCTGTAACTAATGATTATTTTGGTAATCAAGTAATCTACTGATTATTTTGATAATTGAGTAAGCTTATATTTTTTAGTAACACAAATAAACCTAAGTGAAAACCAGGCTTTAGTATGACTATTTATATATAAGCTAACGATGAGGCAATAATAATAGGCTCAAATAAAATATCAAAACCAATTAATTACATGGTTTTATTGAACAACACTGTTAAAATACATAATGTAATATGCCTTTGCATAATATGAACATAATCAATTTATGTACATTATGTATTATAACAAAGACCTGCAGAGGGCGCCAACGGCCTGGCGACACTTCACTTTACAGCGTGATTAAACGACGTTTAAATCCATTAAATTTAAATTTTTGGCCCCATGCAAACCCAGAAACTTTTTTTTTTTTTTTTTTTTAATTGAGGTGTACAATAAATAGCATAGTTAGAAATAGGTTGTTGTATTCTCCTGTGTTGGCAAAGGTTTATAAATGATTTATGTTGCAAATCTAGTGAGATAGCCTACTACACACTGTTTTCCCAGATGAATGTTAAGCAATTAAAATTCACAGCATATGCAGAGGAAGAGTTTAGCCCCTTTCACACATGCAGTCTTTACTGGTAAATTACCAGCAAGTTACCATTAAGAGATCATGTGTAAACAGGACCTTTTCAAAAATACAGGCAAATTTGTTCTGGCAATCATATCGTTCTTATGGAGATGACATGATTACTCTGAGCGGTTTACAAAGCTCCGCTGCTTTTAATTTGTTTTTCTATGTAAATATGCGCTAGATGGACATCTTTTGACCATTGCGCCTCACAGCTTTTTCAACGTGTCGCGCTTCTCCATTCATCAGGGCTGCGACTCTGCAATTGGATACTATTGTGCACATCTCGTGTTTATAAGAGCTAAAAATTCTGATTGGCTAGTAATGTTAGTTTGGTTGAGAGTAAAAGCTGTGTTCCTCTCATACCATTGGTAGGCAAACTCGTGGACTCGAAAAGGATATCAACAAGTTTTTTTTTTTTTTTAAATGTAGGATTTTTTTTTTCCGCACCCAAATGCTGCACGCCGGAGATCCGGTGTTGTGCCCAATTCTGACCCCCGCCAGATTATTACCCCCCTAGTATTGGTAGGTTTAGGGTTAGGTGTGGGGGAGGGGTTAGGATTAGGCAATCAGGTAGTGATTTCAATGAGGGGGGTCATAATTTGCCAGTGGGTTGAAACACCGGCATGGTCCCGGAGAACTTTAAGCCTTGTGCTATTTTAAATAGTGATAATATTTTACAATAATGCTGTTTTTACTCTTCATTTTTGCACACATCCGTTCACACCTACTTTCAAAACAATGATGCCACTTATGTCAACTGCCATTTCGACGTGCCCTTGATGGATCTGAAAGAGCAGATCGAGAGCGAGAGGCAGAGAAAGAAAGAGAGCGCAAAATAAAGAGCAAGAAAAGTGGAAAAATTGCAGTATATGCCTTTTTTCTCCTCCGATTAGATTTGCTTCTTATCTGTTTGGGAGCGATAACAGTTTTACCCAGGGCTTGCCAACTGCATCCCAATCCCGTTCTTTAACCGGATGAGGAGCCATGCCAAAGAGTCTTTGGTGGGCTGTCACTGAAGATGCCGCCTCAGCCAAAAGAGTCACTCGGCCTCCCAGTCACCTCTGATGGGCATAATGCCGCTACACGGCGCTTGGGAAATAGCGCTTGGAAGGACACGGCTGTTGTCTCTGGGATGAAGGATGCACGCTTTAGTCTGCCAGTACTGAGTGGACAGCAAACAATAAGAGGTTTTAACGAAACACTCGAGGTTAAGAGCTAATCAGGCAGGTTTAAGGGAATCAAACCCGCCATCATATTAGGATTAGAGGATTGTCAAATGTAAGATTGCGTTTCTGATCGCACAGCAATGCTCTAGTACTAATTATGTCTTTTTGTCTTAGTCCCACAGGAAAGAGAAATCGTAAATAGGATCTTGTGCATCTCTCTGTTTTCACAGTAAGATTAAATGAAGAGCAAATGTTGCTTAAGTCTCCAGCTTCTCATATCCGCCTCCTGAGAATAAGACCCTAGTAATATCGCATGCGACTCCTATAGAGTTCAAATCAAAACTGAAAGCAGATATCTCAACGTAAACTCAAAGATTTCTTATCAAATTCCTCCAAAATTAAAGGTGAAATCTGTATTGTATTAATAATGTATGCCAAAAATAAATAAAATAAAAAGTAGCATAACAAAATACGTGTATACTGTTTTTCCATTTTAAAATCAATGTTTTAATAATATCAACATTGTCTGCCATCAGGTATCTCAATGTGAAATGTATCATCAAATTCCTCCAAAATCAATGGTGAAATCCACATTAAATTTCATTGTATTCATATTGTATTACCCCAGTAAAAATGCTGTAAAATGAGGATGCTGTCAAAAATAATGTCATAAATAGATTTTCTTTATCAGTTAACTTTTATTAACTAAATGAAATCAACATTTGGTGTGAGCATCCTTTGCGTTTAAAGCAGCTTTTGCCCTCAGCAATTAATGGCAAAATTAATGTTTGGATATGTAAACTGATATTTCCTACTGACACACTACAGCAAAAGATATAAATAACTGACTTAAAACCATTTTTTAGCTGCTGAAAATACTAGTGTTCTAATCATTTTGCCCATCACTGTATTCGTCTGCAATCGGATCTCAATGTGAACTGAGCTGTCATCAAATTCCTCCAAAATCATAGGTGAAATCCATATTAAATTGCATTGTTTTCATATTGTATGTCAAAAATAATATAAAATAAAACACATGTATATTTTTCCATTTTAACATGAATCAGTTTTATTTATTTATTTAACTGAATTACATTGTATTGTATTCATATTGTATTTCAACGATTGTCCCATTTGAGTCTATTTTATATACAAAAAGAAATTTAAGGGAAAGCATCTGAAACAAAGTTTGAAAATCCCATTAAATCTCCCCAACTATGATAGAGCAACCAGAGAGCAGTAACATTTTCCTTTGGGATCTCAGTTTAACAAACCAGGCACATCTGTTTATTTATTTATTTATGTATGTACGTATGCATGTATGTATGTATATATGTATGTATGTATTTATTTATTTATTTATTGTTAAACAAATTGTAAGTCCCTATAATCACACTGATAGCTACAACACACAGTAATACAGCATATACATACATTATTTTTAAACTTATTAAAATTAACAGAACATGTTCTTTCAAGTGATGAATGTCTGATAATTGAAATCCAATGGTTCACTCATGTTAATACAGATCTGCTCTCTAAATAAGGAAGGGGAATGAAAGATCTCTTTGTTTCATCATACTCATCAAAAATGAATCACTATTCCATTGACCAAACATGCTGCGGTTATTGAAACTAACACACTCCTAAAAAAATAAAATAATCTGAATAATGCAAAACTCTAAAGGAAATGCCTCTCAGATAATGTGTCGACAACAGGAAATCTAAAGCAAAACTTGTGCTTACGGAGTCATTCTGTCTGAGCTCGTTTGGTGTCAAATTCAAGAGGATATATTAGAAAATTACAGAAACAAGATTTAGTCAGTGACTGCTGTATATGCTTGTTATATAACTACATTCAGCCTGTCTGGCCGTGTGAGAAACACAGTGGCTCACTAAACAAAGTCTGAATAAACAACTGAGGATAAACTAAAGAAACGCAGCATCTAGTTTAAAGTTTCTGTAAAAAAAAAAAATAAAAAATCAATTTTAAGAACTTATTATTATTACAATTTCAAATAAATGTGTCCTGTTTCAGTATATTTTAAAATGTAATTTATTGCTGTGATCAAAGCTGAATTTTCAGCATCATTACTCCAGTCTACAGTGTCAGATGATCCTCCAGAAACTATTCTAATATGCTGATTTGCTGCTCAAGAAACATTTCTGATTATTATCAATGTTGAAAACAGTTGTTCTGCTTCATAATTTTTTTTTTTTTTTGTGGAAACTGAGATTTTGGGGATTCTTTAATAAATGGAAAGTTCAAAAGAACGGAATCATTTTGAAATAGAAATCATTTTGTACAGTATAAATGTATTACTTTTTTTTTTGTGGATTCAATTATTATTATTACTTCTTTCAGATCTGACATTGGTGCAAAAACGGCTTCATGTTATGAAACACGAGTTTAAAAAAAAAAAAAAAAGACTTTACAGTCACACAAACATATCTGGTCTGGTTTAAACAGTATAGCAGATTCTCCAACAAATGACTCATTTTTTATGCTGCACAATATATTTATACCTCTAATCCTACACTATAGCACAGTCATGTATCTGCGAGAGACCACAAAAACAAGATGGGATGTGTATTAGATTATCACTGTGATGGATGATACCATATGCTGTTTTATGTGGAGGAAAAACTTACACTGCACTTGATCAATAATGTGCACTTGCAAGTGCACTTGATCGATAATGTTTCCTTCAATCAGTGCTGGAAAGAGCAACTCAGGTAGTACATAAATCCTTCAAATAAATGCTTAATATATTTGCATAATAGTGTTTGTGTAATTTATTCTTGCATTTGATTACTTACAAAGGTGGTTTTGCAGATCAAAAAGCTGCAAGTCACAATCAATACTGGCACACTGTCACTAAAGTTTTGTGTTAACCATCCAGGCAATGTCCTTAAAACAACATTCAAGGATCCTCTCATGCTCTCAGGGGTCCGTGTTATCTTCAAGATTTCTTAAGGGAGACTTTTGTCCCATTTTTGCTAACATTAAATACATAGTCATATTTGTACCAGACACCATCATACCCTTGAGTAATCTATTTTTACATGATAAAAAACATGCACCTGCTTTGTTACAATTTTGTTGTATTTTCAAAAAAGGCAACCTTTCGTTCTTTCATTCTTTCTAAATAAATAAATACATACATACATAAATAAATATATTTTAATTAATTACACTTTTTATTTTATGTATTTATTATTTTTAATGTCTGTATTATTATTATCAATGTTGAAAACAGTTGTGCTGCTTAATACTTTTTTGTGAAAACAGTGATGCATTTCATTTCAGGATTTTTGATGAATAGGAAGTTCAAAAGAGGAGCATTTAATTGAAATAGAAAACTTTTGTAATATCAATGTCTTTACTGTCACTTTTGAACCATTTAATGCATTCCTTCTGAATAAAATATATTTATTTTCTTTCTTTTTTAAATACATATCTTACTACCCCCAAAGTTTTGAACAGTACTGTGTCAGAGTTATGCACACTGACACGTAAGTTTATTAAAAGATAAATCACTAGCAATATAATATGTAAACACCACTACTGCATTCTTTTTGTGATGGCTGCATATTTTACAATATAATTTACTGGCACATTCATGCACAATGCAACCTTTCTGACTGAAGCGGCACGTCAACTTAATTTCCTTCAGATTATGCTGATGATGCTGAACAATGTGGCTTCATTTGAAATGAAACTGACATTTATTTGCACAGGAACTGAAAATAAATGTATGAAAATGAATGAAAATTGCTCACTTTCTTCTGCAGCCCCAAGTTTCACAATAACGTTCATTTTCACCCGCTCCTTAGGTGAAATTCTTGAAACCCATGTTGAAATTCACCGAGTTTCAGAGCGGTCTGAATGTGGCCCTCTTGGCTTGTGAAGTTGAGTACCGCTGGTTGGTTTATGCATTAATTCAGGTCGTTCACCGTTCATTGCTCTGACAATAAAGTCAGTCTGAGCAGCTCTGCGATTCTTTCTCTTCTCTCTCATTTAGCCTTAGAAACAGTTTGGAGTTTTTTTGTCTGTATCCCATTATGACACAGTCCTGTTGTGATCAAATGTCCCAAAGCAGCATGAGAGGCAAAAATGGCATATTTGATCTTGGTGTAACAATAATCAACAGTTTTGTCATGTTGTTTGTATTGTGGGAGTTCTTTGCTCAATCTTTAGTTGCTGAAGTCTCCCAAAATGATAAATGAAGAGCGGCTTCTCCATTTCCTCACCTGCTATCTGTTCAGCCGGCCTCTGCAGCACAGGCTGCTGCTGTACAGGCCGACCGAGATAAAAGATGCAAACTCTGGAGGGGAACAGAAGCGTTTATTTGATAGGATATGATTATAGGGGAGCAGGTTTTCAATAACAGTGCGGCATACTGGAAGCAAAGTCATTAATATAGAAGGACGATTCCTCTTCGTCTATTTCTTCAATTTCTAATAGTTTTCACTATGTCAAAAATGAACTGCCCCACTATTTATTTATTTATGTATGTATGCACAGTATGTATTTTTATATGACTGATTGATTGATTGACTGATTGACTGATTGATTGATTGATGCAAATCAGCATATTAGAATGATTTCTGAAAAATCATGTGACACTGAAGATTGGAGTGATGATGCTGAAAAATCAGCTTTGCATTGCAGGAATAAATTTGATTTTAAAATATATTGAAACAGAAAACAGTTATTTTAAATTGTTTTAATATTTCACAATATCACTTTTTGCTTTTTTATCAAATGTATAACGATGAGTATAAAGGTCTTATTTGCTATATACAAATTATTATTACAGTCCATTTAAAATGTATACAAAAATCATACAAATATTAATATGATTTGGTATTAATAAGTTATGAAATTAATAATAAAGTCAATCTTACATGATTATGTCAAATAATAATTAATATGATATAAAAATCAATAATTTATTAATATCCAGTAAGTACAACATTTGAATGAGTGAATGAGTGAGTAAATGAATGAACGAACACATACATATATGGAACAAAAACATTCTTAATCGATCACTGAAAAATAAAAACTGAAAACAAAAGTGAAAACATGCTGATGGAAGCATGGTGCTAGCAACATCAAGGTCATAAGTTTGAATTCCAGAGAATGAATGAACGTATGTACATACAGTATGAACCACTTTAGATGAGATCATCTGATAAATGCAGAAATGACAGTCGACTTCAGCCAATCTGACAGCATATGCTGTTTCTCTGTTCGTTTCACAAACACCATCATCTTTATTATCCCCTAAAATCCAAGTATAACACACACAAATACTATTATAGACCAGCTGCCCTGATCGCAACAATCATGAAGACCTCGAGAAACGGTCTTGGCCAATGTCAAAAATTTTCCCTGACCCCTGGCTAGACCTTCTGTAAATTTGCTTGCGGAGCAAACAAGTCAGCAGATACCGGCGAGAGCTTGGACCAGCACTTTATCCTGCAGCGTTTGGATTGCATGTGGAAGATCCCGAATCAGGATTTGCTCATTGACTTCGGTGTCACATTTTAAACTGTTATCTCGCAGCTTCTCTAAACCGAGCTGTCCCATCTGGCCGTGCCAGTCTCCATCTGTCAGTGGATCACTGACTTCCTGCGTGTGAGGCTGTGAACGCACACCTCTGACGCCGCGGAAGCTCTCCTCTGTTCTGCTCTCACAGCACCAGACAATGCATCTTCTCAAGTCTTCTCCTGAAAGGGCCAAATACTCACTGGCCTCATTAATTAAGAGCGATGAGCCTGCTTACAGACACGGCGAGGAACACCTGGTGCAGCTCTAACATACTGGAACTGATCTCTCTAAAGACTGCGGAGATGCTTGTCAATCTAACCATCAGTGCCACAACTTTAAGTGTAACCAGAAGAGAGTCCAAACTTGGAAAGAAGTTTTATTATGTTAAATTGCATAAATCAGCACTAATTGGCAAGGTATCAACTATGTTCACATTTACATTTGTTTAATTTGCCACATGCGAACCTACATAATACGAAACCCAAATAAATAAACAAACAAACAATCAATCAATTAATCAGTCAGTCAGTCAATCAATCAATCAATCAATCAATCAATCTGTTTCCTCATGGGGACCTCAAAAATGTCCCCACAAGGTCAAAATTTACTAGTATTACTATCCTTGTGGGGACATTTGGTCCCCATAACGTGATAAATACCAGGTACACACACACACACACACACACACACACACGTGTGTGAATCATTCTAATATACTGATGTGCTGCTTAAGAAACATTATTAGCAAATATTTTGTGGCATAAAAACATGTATTTATTGGTTTGTTTTGGTGGTGACAATGTAAAAGCCTTTACTGTCACATTTGATCAATAAAAAAAAAAGAAAAAAATACTCACCTCAAACTTTTGAATTTGTTAAGCATGAGAAATCAACTGTAATCTATGAAAATACTGAATAGTGAAATGCAGAACTTTTCCACTAGATACGTCTTGCCTTATAAGAACAAATGGTGCAACTGTATTAAGCACAGGCTTAATTACAAACCAACTGGATACTAAGCCCTTGGTGTAAACTTTACATCTCAATTAAAGTAAGAGCACACACATGGCTGGAGCAACCATATACCGTATGATTGTTTTCAAATATATTCAGAAATAAATGTATTACATAAAATGTATTCAGGATGGTCAAAGCCTAGTGGTTAACGCATGTGTTCCAATACACTGAGACTCATGCAGGCAACACAAGTTTAAATCAGTCTTGCATCACTTTCCCTCATCTCCTCCATCATTTCATGTGTTCTCAACAACAACAATAAAGTCTGTACTTCCTGCGGCAATTGAAAAGTTTGCCACAGGCATCAATGATGCAGTTCTGCTCAGGTATTACAGACCTTTTTCAAATCATCTTTAAGTATATGTTCATATTAACCACTTCACAACACATCTCATCTGTTCAGGTGCAGAGAGTACTTGATGTGACCTTCCCCCCACCAAGGACTTTAGTTTTCAGACCTCTTGAACAACCTCTTGTTCTAGCAATTTCACTTTGAAAATGTAATGTATTTTTATATAAGAAATGTAAATTGTTTTGTAAATGATCACAGGGTGAGAATTAGGGTTTTCTTAATATAATGATCCACTTAATACCACTTTTTACAGAACAATAATAGCCTTTTTCTCTTACCAAGCAAACCTACAAATGTGGCATTTAATACATTCCATATAAATTAATATAAAAATTAATAATAAAGACTATTTTATAATGTCAGGAAAATAGCATATGTGTGCACAATTATGAACAAGTATATAAATATCAAACAAGCTGCAATGTTTATTGATTTGATCAACATTAATTAGCACTTCAGCCAAATAAATACATTCATTCATTCATTCAAATGCCTGGATGTCCCCTTTTTATCACAGGGTGAGAATTTAATTTTCTTATTGAAATCATCTACTCAAAACCACTTATTACAGAATAATTATACAGCCTTTAATGTAAACAAGATGATTTCCCTTACCAAGCGAACCTACAAATGATGCATTTAACCTCTTGCAGCATTAATTTACATTACCTAAGGCAAATCGCACCTACTGGAAGTAGTACACTTTGGCACAGGGCCCAGCAGAACATCAAGTCATAGGAAAGCTTGCTACCTTTTAAAATGCTTTTGGCCTAAAACCAAATGTTCTGAGGGGCCTTCATGGTTTTATTTGTATTCATTAACATCATTGTCCTGTATATCTTTTTTTTTTTTTATCAACATTTCATTGTTGACTTTAATTCCATCCATTTATTCCATATTGCTTGTTTATTTTATTTTATTTAATTTTTTTACTTTGAATTGCATTTGATTTGCTTGAAAGATGCTATAAAGTTCCAATCAGTTTTTGATGACATTTTATTGCAATGAATGAATAAATAAGTGGATGGATAGATGGATAGATGGATAGATAGATAGATATAATTGGATAAATCGAAAGTAAGTAATCAAAAGTAATCAAAACCCGAAAGTAAGAATGCAAAACAAGCGAACAGGTCTCCAAAAGCCATTATCTTTTCCCTTATTCCAAATGCAGACTGCCATCAAGAAGACTGAACAGCTACAATAGAGCCATGGCACCTTTGATTAATTTCACTGCTTCCCTCCTCTGACCAAATAATTCATTGATGTGTTATTTCATGTCGCAAGTTCTGTACGGAGGGAACAATAGCTTTGCCTCGGCATCATGCCAAAAGCAGTAGAAGTTGAATGTAATTTTATACTACTGCCCAGCAAGGGCACCTTATGCTTCACTGGCCCAAACAGCGTCCAGCGTTGCCTCCTGCAGGGGCGTTTAGATAGACCCACCGGCGCTTCATGACTTAACAGGTTTAAAGTGATTGCTTTTGAATAAAACTAATACAGGCCGTGACCCGTATGCCACTGAACACATGTAAGCTGCTTTAAAATGCTAAACTGGGGAAAGATTCATGGGGGGTTTATTAGAGGTATGATGTCAGCAGTGACTTTGGTTAGCCTACATATTGAGATGAAGTCATACGAGTACATTTATGACATAATTAAGCCTGCATGTAATCCATAGAGTTAGAACATTATTTTTTAATAAAATATTTCAATTTCACAGTGCTTTCAGGAATGTTTAACTTGTAGCTTGTTTTATTATGTTTAAATGTTGTATGCAGATTTTTGGGGATTTCTCCTCATTATTAGCAAAAAAAAGCACAGATTTCATGCAGGCCTAATCATGCTTAACATGATGATGGCATGATTAACATATTATTGAAACCATAATCAGATTTATCAGATATGGTGAATAATCAGCTGTGTTTGTACTCAAAGTAGTCATTTTTATATAAAACATATATACAATATACATATATACATAAAACACAAGTTTTGAATGTCATTATGAAAATCTAATAAATATCAAGTAACACTTCAAAATAATGTTTCATTTACATTAATTAACCTCCTGAAAAAAAAAAAAAAAAAAAAAAAAAAAACTACAGCATTCATTAATATTAAATTCAACATTTAATGCATTTTGAAAATTAAACATTGCAACTGTTAACATTAGTTATTAGACTTATTAACTAAGATTTAAATAAATAAATGCTTATTGTTAGTTCATGTTAACTAATGCTAATGTTAACAAATTGCATTAGTATAACGTTCAATGGATTAAAGTTTTAAAAATGTAAAATATAAATAATTGAAAAACTGAATGTTCTAGATTTATAGCAAAATAAAAATTTCAATGCTTAGTAATACCACTATATTACTGATATTAATACTACTTTTGCAATTTATCAAAACCAAAATAAATGATGGAAATGTTTTATGTTAAAAAAGAAAAAAAAAAAACCTAAATATTTAGAAATAATAAGCAAATCATTTGTAAGCTTCCCCAAACTGTTTAAACACAACTGGTTAGTGTGAGATTCCTGGATAGCTGGACACAGTGCTATTGGCTCAACCAATGGTGTGAATTTGGGGGAGGGGGTGTTCAGGAAACCTATATTAAAAAAAAAAAAAAAAAAACCTTTTGTTTTTTTTCTCTCTCTCTTTGGTGACAAAAGTGACAGAAATTACATACTAAATTCACAAAGAAATGTAAATGTATCAACTCAATTTGCTTTGCACATCCTGCTCATAAGCAAAGGTTTATGCAAAAAGTTGCATTACATATGACAAGTTCTCATTCACAGAATGTATCAGTCCCAACAGATATGTCTTGGGTGAATCTATAGGTGCATATATGTCATTCTGCAATTTTCCTATTTTCAATAACAGCTTCACTATAGAGGACACAGGTGAAGATAAAAGCTTTGCGGAGGCAGGAAACTGGAGATACGCACAAAATAGCCGCTTTAGGACCATAAAGGCTGCCATTTTGGACTGAAATAGACATCATTATAGTAGAACCCATAATAAAAAAAAAAAAAAAAAAAAAAAAAAAACTTTTGTTTTTTTTCTCTCTCTCTTTGTGACAAAAGTGACAGAAATGACATACTAAATTCACAAAGAAATGTAAATGTATCAACTCAATTTGCTTTGCACATCCTGCTCATAAGCAAAGGTTTATGCAAAAAGTTGCATTACATATGACAAGTTCTCATTCACAGAATGTATCAGTCCCAACAGATATGTCTTGGATGAATCTATAGGTGCATATATGTCATTCTGCAATTTTCCTATTTTCAATAACAGCTTCACTATAGAGGACACAGGTGAAGATAAAAGCTTTGCGGAGGCAGGAAACTGGAGATACGCACAAAATAGCCGCTTTAGGACCATAAAGGCTGCCATTTTGGACTGAAATAGACATCATTATAGTAGGAAGCCCAGGACATTGAGATATGGCTCTTTTGAGAAACTGACAAGTTGCTTCCTTTTTAAAAAGCAAATAGAGTGGAGTAGGGCTTATTATTGCTTAAAATGTGGGCTTTGGCAATCGGAGATGTGCTAAATGTGCTAAAAACACTTCGAATGCACTTGCAATTCCACCAGACAGTATTCAAAGTGAGTCTATTGTATCCATGACAGATGTGTACACTTCACAGCGTAATAAATTCACAGCAGGAAAGGTTGATGTGCCACAGTTATGGTGTCGAAAGTAGATTTATGGATGTTCACTTTGGTTTTATGTTAGTACATCAATCACAAAGGTACATTTGGTACACCTTTGTGCAATGTTACCACTTTAGGATTAGAGTGGTGAAATCTTCACAAGCATCATCATTTATACTATATGACCAAAACAGGTGGCGTTCATGTAGTTTGACATTCAAATACATTGCACGTGTATTTATTTACCAGATGTTTTAAAGCAATAATTCACCCAAAAATTCAAATTTGCTGAGAATGTGCTCCTCCTCACAGCATTCAAGGTGTAAATGAGTTTATTCATCAGAACAGATTTGAAGAAATGTAGCATTCCATCACTTGCTCAGCAATGGATCCTCTGCAATGAATGGGTGTCGTCAGAATGAGAGTCCAAACAGCTGATAAAAAACATCACAATAATCCACACCACTCCAATGTCTTGTGAAGTAAAAAGCTGTGTGTTTGTAAGAAACAAATCCATCAAACGGGTTCTAAAATATGAGTCCTCTATCCATAAAATTCCTTTCTCCGGTGAAAAAGTAATCTCATCTGAATTAGGAGAGAAATGTGCACAGCTCACATGATGTAAATTGCTGGACTGGAGTGGTGTGGATTACTTGTGGATTATTGTGTTGTTTTTAT
>NW_015557124.1:49937-76721 GCF_001515605.1 Sinocyclocheilus anshuiensis | reverse complement strand
ATTTGTATTTGCTTTTTTAATGTGTATAGTTTTATTGTTAGTATTACCTGTTATGTTTTTTTATTATTATTTTAACTTTTTTTTAAGTTAATAAAAACATTTATCTAAAATCGGTTCCCATAAATGAATTAATTAATGCCTTTTAAACTTGCTGTGGATTACTTGTGGATTATTGTGATGTTTTTATCAGCTGTTTGGACTCTCATTCTGACGGCACCCATTCACTGCAGAAGATCCATTGGTGAGCAAGTGATGCAATGCTACATTTCTTCAAATCTGTTCTGATGAAGAAACAAACTCATCTACATCTTGGGTGACCCAAGAATAAGTACATATTCAGCAAATCGTCATTTTTGGGTGTACTATTCCTTTAATCCAAAGCAATTTGCAAAGGAGGAAAAATACAATAATTTAAAAATGGTGATTAAATAACTAAGACCCTTTTTTCAGCTAAAGCAGAGGCATGGTTATTTATCTTTATATCATTATAAATATAATTGGTTCTCTTTAAAACAAGCTTCAAGGAAGACTTTGTTTAATGAATAGACTGTTTTCATAGACATGTTGATTAAACTAACTGGACGTGACCTTTCTCTTCACTCAGCCAACGCAAGGTTCTAATTGATAATTGTTGCTGAAATTGTTCAAGGTGCAAATGGATAATTCCTTGCAAAAGTTGGAGAACTTTTACATTTTCTAAATGGGACCATTTGGCTTCAGGCTGCCCCAGAGGCTGCTATAATGCAATTGAAAGGCATAGCTGAAACTACATAGCAAGGAAGAGAGGCGAGCCCCAGGCCATAAAACATTGTGAGGTGTAGGAAATCCTCTCTTGAAGTCTGCTGACTGATGTAAATTTGGAGCAGAAAATAAATGAAACTCTTCCATATAGTCTGGAAATTAGAATGCACCACAGGGCCAAGTGCATTTTGTCTACCGTTACTGATTAAAACAAGTTTAGAGTAAAATCACCTGGATTCTCATGAAAGCACATTTGTCACAGTTCATTATGAGGTACATGTGCTGATTCAGTTCAGGTGCACCTGTAAAATCTCTTATTTGACAAGAATGTCCAATTGTAGAATTTAGATTAATGAAAATAATTATGCATAGCTTACATCTGAACCAGTTTAGTCACGTAGCTTAAATATAAGAGTTTAAAAAGAATGCAAAAATTGTCTTATTTAAATGCTTTTCAAACCAGTGCTCTTTTAGTTTCTATTAATATTTTGAATTAGATTTTATTTTAGATGTATTTTTATTTTCTATTTTCATATTGAGTTGTAATATATTTGTTGTGTTTGTCATACATATTAATTATTTAATTTTTAATGTGTATATAGTTTAAGTTAATGTTCTTATTTAAAAAAGAAATAAATCTAAACCACCTAAAATGTGTTCAATTGGCAAAAACTCAACAGGATTGAACAGATGTATATATAGGGACTATAAATGCTTTTCAGACCAAATCAGTATTATTTTTGTATCACTGATATACTATTAGAGTTTGTTACTGTTTTGAATTATATATATATATAAGTTAATAAAAACATTTATCTAAAATCGGTTCCCATAAATGAATTAATTAATGCCTTTTAAACTAGTGTTATGATATCATCGTTGCTATAATGTCATAGTTTTTGTTAATGTTTTGAAATCAGTTATTAAATATATTTTGTTTTCATTTGTAATTTCCGCTTTTTTATTATAATTATTTTTCTTATTATTATTCTGTTGTAATCTAAAATTGAATCCAAAGAGAAAAACCTATGCATCTCTAAGCAGAACATTGAAACTTATAACGCATATATTTCATCATTGCCAACTCAAACAGTAGCACCATGTGATGGCCTTGACTTCAAGCTCCATTTGTCTGTCATGCAAACAGCCACACAAGATTCAAGGCAACCCTCTTGATGTTTTGCAATGAAACCCTCTCATCAGCTTTTATGAAGCAAACAGTGAGGGACTGTTTTTGGTGCAGCTCCATTCTGCAGCATCTAAATACTGGCACGGATCTGAATGTCACTGCAGTAGAAGCCCAGTTGAGAGCCAGAGCGGAGCAGAGAGCAATACAGCAAGAGCTGATTACAGCAGGCTATTGTCACACGGCAAAAGCAGCAGGTGAGATCGGAGCCCATCCGGGCCAAAAACACCACAGCCTCAGGAACTACAGGACCAGGATCAATCCATGCTGGTTTCTCCCCTTGCCTCCCTGGGCCAGCCATGGGGTGCAAAGCACAGAATAACACCTTAAAGAATCCTGAACGGAGATGATAAAAGTTTTAACCAGCTTGAAGGTTTCTTTACCTAAAGGACAGAAGGAAACTTCTCGAAAGTAGTACAGAACAGGAGCAGTTCTAGCAATGTACTTTCTAGAATAAAGATTTGAAACACTGAGTATTTGTGCATTAATATTCTGTCTTTTAAATGAACTGAGCTCACTGGTTTGTGCAATGGTGATTTGGGAATCAACCTTTATTTTTTATTTTTTTCTTTTGTGCTGTTCGTCAGCTTCCCAGATACCTTCATAGAATAAAAAAAAAAATCACATTTTCTTGTTGAATAAAGAAACATCCCATGGCATTATAAAATATGTATTCAATATTTGACATGCCATCAAAGTCACAGTATAGTGGTACGTATATGTATGACACTGCGGATTAACTGCATGCGTTCCTCATACATTTATGTGCTCTGAAAAAAGAATACAACAGGAGCTGCATTTACAATGTATTCATATCTGCTTTTTCTTGCAGAAAAAAAAATTAAGATATGCTTAAGATAATTGCTTTGACTAAACAGATTTTTTTTTCAGCCTGGTCAGTTCTTTCGAAAAAATGAGTGTACAAAAAAAAATAAAAATCAAGGTATTGTGCAATGAGGTGTGCAAAAATAATTAGTCGATTTATTATTTCATTATTAAGTAAATTAATTAGAAGCAAAGAGCATGTGACACTTCAGTGCAAAAGTTTGTGGTCGGCAAGATTTTTTTTTTTTTCTGTGTTTGAAAGACATCTCTTCTGCTCACCAAGGCTGCATTCTTTTGTTAAAAACTACAGAAAAATCAGCAATATTGTGAAATATTATTATAATTTAAAATAATCATTTTCTATTGCAATATACTTTTAAAATATTATTTATTTTTGTGGTGTCTTCAGTGTCACATGATCCTTCATAACACCAAACAGAATTCCAAAAATGCCAATTGTTGTCAAAATGTAAATATTACAAATTACAACCACCAAAACAAAAAAACAAAAAAACAAAAAAACGTATGTAGTCAACTGGCTAAAGTTAGACATGCAAATGGGTGTTCATTTACTCTCTATGAATAATAAAGGTAAAACAACTGAAAATGCATTTTTCCAACATGACCAACAAAGAATGGCATGCATCGGCATAATTCCAGTGGGAATATGAGAGATGAGAATCATGCAAAGAAACATTGTCACGTCGAGATTGAGATGATGGGTAAACAAGAATTAATGGGAATAATCCCCTAAAGTAATGGCCAAATATTTGTGGAGATCGTGTAGCCAAATATTTGTTGGGATCAAGTGAATTCTGTGTTTGCACTGATGTTGGGCAAAGAAAAGGGACATTTATACAGCAAAAACAGAAATATCATGTTGACTGACATTTTATGCCCTTGGTGATATATGTGAAAACATGTTTAAAACTAACCCTGGCTCTCCCTCAAATTAAAAGCAAATGAAACACTGGCATGAAGCCAAGATCATACAATACATCCAATAAGAAACACATGTGCATATAAATCCTTTCAATATGTATGTCAGAACTAGGACTGATCTACATTAAAATGGTTCAGTATTAAGCACTTAATAACAACACAATCCATATCAAAATTCAAGAAATTAAATCTTGTTAACACCTCCAAAAATAAAGTTAAACTCAGGACCATGAAATGAAGTTTGAGCTGTCACAGCCGAAGAAGAATTCAGAACTGATGGTTTGATTTAGAGCAGAAGTGTTCAGAAGTCGATGAGTGCACATCATCAGTCTAAAGATAGAGATGTAGCTGTATAATCTGGGACAGGCCTTAGACACACACACACACACACACACACACATACTCGCGCTTCTCCAGAATCATCTGGTTTAATTCTCAGAGGTATATCTGTCTTTTACACCACTTCACAAAAGCAGCCATCTAATAGGATGTTGCTCCACCGGGACGATTCCTCTGTGTGTGTATATAGGCAGTTTAACGGTGCTCTTATTCTCCCCAGACTTTGACCAGAGGGCCCAGACTGTCAGTCTAAACAATGTATAATACATCAGTGCAATCCAGATTTTAATTACACAGGGAAAATAAGGATGTCCGACAATCCTTTATTTAACATTTTATAGAGGATGATCTCAATGAAAGCTGCCAACAAACACATCTGAGTCATTTCACCCCAAAAACCTTTAAAAAGAAATTGATACTGTAATATGAAATAATACATTTAGAAGTATTTACACAATTATAGCAATTATTTTAATTCATGCTCATTTAAAAAAAAAACATTTCAGTATTAATTTAATAACCTAATATGACTATTACAGTAATAGGGATTTAATGAGAATCATCACTGTAAAAATGAGTATTATATATATATACACAACCATGATGGTTCGGTACGTATCTCGGTTTTGACGTCACAGTTCGGTATGGTTTCGGTACAGCAGGAGGGAAAAACAAAATAAACAAATTGCTTCTTTTTTTAAATTAAACAGTGGTTTACTGAACAAATTCCTTAAAAAAAAAAAAATCGATTATAATTAAAATTTTATAGGGATAAAAATCATTACTTAGCAACATTACGACATTACTAGCATAAGTTTACAATTAACAACAGAGCTCAAATTACCATTTAATGTAAAATGTATGGAAACCTGTTTGTTTGTTGTTGTTGTTGAAACATGATCATTTACAGAGTGGCTGTCATAACTTGTTTCATAAAAGATTTATTTAAATATACCTTAAATAATTAAGACATCACTAACACGTAAAGTAAAATATAATCAAGTATATAGACTATTATTTGTGACCCTGGACCACAAAACCAGTCTTAAGGTGCTTGGGTATATTTTTAGCAATAGCCAAAAAAACATTGTATGGGTCAAATGTATGGGTCTGTATGCATAATTCATTCTTTCACATAGAGGAATCAATAGCTGTCCGGTCTGTTGAAACTGTTTTATTGTATACTTATTAGTGCTGTCAAACGATTAATCACATCCAAAATCACCGAATGAATGAAGGCGGAAATGTAGAGGAAAAGGAAAAGAAAAAAAAAGGAAAGAAAGAAAGCAGAGCATTTTTAAGCTCCCTAACCATATGGGGTCCATTCGATGGATCTCCATTCTCTAATTCAGTGAATGTGTCATTTTCAGTCATCAGTTTTCCATTTCTAATATTCCAATATCTTGCGTTTATCATTAAAAATTTCATTTAATTTTGATAAATATACCTGAAGTACTCACAGAGCCAGAGACAGTGAGTAACAGGACATTACCTTCACCTGATTAAGCTGGGGTTTTAAAGAAAGACAGAAAGTGATAGAGTGGAAAAAAAGAGGAAAACGATGGAGAGGAGAGAGATATGTGTCAGCTATCTGTGCACAGATGATGTCAATGTCTTCTAGGAGTGCGACTTTATCAGTGAAATTAGACCTTCAAAAGTGGAACATGTCTTATTAGAGGTGGACAACTTTAAAGGCGATTTTCTCAATATTTTGATGTTTTTGCACCCTCAGATTCCAGATTTTCTAACGCTAACTGAGCGATTGCGTGAGGGGTGAGATGTTCATTTTTGTTTAAAACTAGTAATAAAGAGAAAGGGGTGATCACGCTCACTCGCACTCCACACTGTTTGCAGAATGGCAAGTATTGTCTGAATTTCTTTAAAAAATTGAATGATTTGTTCGGTACAAAAAGAAAAAAAAAAAAAGAATTAAATAAAGCAAAGAGTGACTAAGCCAGTCTTGTGCTAGAGGAAAAACTTGCCATCTGATATAAAATGAAAGATTGAAGATTTAATGTGACAACATGGGCTGAGGAGAAAGGGGGAAAACAAATTTCTTTGGTATCTGTGTCACATAGGCCTCGGGACTGGAGGAGCGGCGGTGACGTTTGCTGTGTCATCTTCAGCTTTCTGAGAACATCTCATTAAAACATTGAAAACCAGACAAACAAGGGAAGATGGTGTCTCCAGTGACATGCCACGTGAATTATGATCATGTTTTCCAATAGATTTCTATTAGTGACACAAATTTGGCTTTGATATATACGAGATATGCAAGAACGCTTTGATCTGGGGCTTGTTCCTTCATAACCGATACTGAAAATACTCAAGTTTAAACATGTTTTCACATTAAGGGCCAAATCAACATATCAGACAGTTTTGCTCGAGGGTTCCTGAGCAGGAGTTTGTTGCATGTCTGCAAACATGCGTGTAAAGTGTATGTCTGCTGCCGACTTCAATGAATTCTGTTAAAATTGAAAGCCTATAATCAAACAAACTTCATATCAATGTTTATTCTAACAACAAAATATATTGTTTATTAGCTGTTCCACCAAATTGATTCTGTAGTAAGATATTATTGAAAGAAAAACAAAACATCAGCACCATTTATGCTACGAGTTAAGAAGTGTGAGTGTGAGAGATGAGCCATTTTCACAATGTTAACCTGGCTTACCATAACACAGGACAACACCCAGAACACCCTAGCAACCATACAGCAATAGTGTTGCTATTGTTAAACTAAATCTATTCAAAATATTTGTGTTGTATTAAAACAAAGCTGAAAGAAATGCTCAAGCAACCACCCTGAAAACTCTAGCAACCACAGTTATGCCTTAGCAACCACCCAAAACACCCCAGCAACAACATAGCAATGGCCATACAACCACTTAGAGAACCCTAGCAACTACTCAGAACACCCATCAAACACACAGCAGCACCTAAGCAACCTCCCAGAACACCCTAACAACCACATAGAGAACCTTCGCAATTACTCAGAACATCATATCAACCATTAAGCAAGACAACATAGGAAACACACAGAACACCTTACAAAACAAATAACAACACCCTTGCAACCACATAAAACACTAGCAACCTCACAAAGGACCTTTGCAACTACTCAGAACACTCTGTCAAACAACTATCAATACCCTAGCAACTACACTAAACATCCTGTCAACCACACAGCAAAACCCAGAGTACCCTTGCAACCCAGAACACCTTAAAAAAATGCATAACAACACCCTGGCAAGCACCCAGAACGCCCTACCAACTACATATAAAACACACTAGCAACCACTTTTTTTCTATAGGCAAATGCCATTCACCCTACAAAACACATAACAATACACTAGCAACCACCCAGAACACCCTTGCAACTGCACAGAACATCTTGCGAAATGCATAACAACGCCCTGGCAATGACCCAGATCAACCTTGAAAACACCTTACAAAACACATAGCTATGCCCTAGCAACCACTCATATCCCCCTAGCATTGTACAGAGAGTTATTTTCGAGAGTTTGCAAATGCCATTTAATATCATTTGTAAGATTTGTACTATATGAGCTGCTCAACGGCACTTGTTCAGCACTCCTCAGGACCGGTGAGAGCTGTTCTTCAATCCTTCATTACAGCCACTCTATCCACTGACACATCCAAACTGACGCAGGCCTTGATTTTCAGAGAACTTCCACTGACATTATTAGCAGAGGATGGAGGAATCTTTCAGTCTGTTCATTAAAAGTTCCCTCGAACACTTCATTGATTTCAGGAGAAGTTTTGCAGTGGGAGAAATGTGACAATAACAGAACTTCTGCATGTAAGAAGTAAGGGTGGGATGAAGGTTAAAATGTGGATACTGCTTTGAGAAGTTGAGGTGAGAAAATCCTGCTGGAAAAAAGTCCAAATCAGATTAAGGTGATCAAGATGGATTGTGGAGCATGGCGGCTTGGTTTGTGTTGGCCTAAGGTGGTCTGCTGGCCAGCTTGGACCAGCTAGAGGATCCTATTATAGTAAATACTGTGTACTCAACTAACTTCAGTATAGACCCTAAAACTATTAAAAATCTTGTGTTAATTGAAATAAAGCTGAAATATAATGTATTTGTTGCCTTGGCAAAACCAAAATTTTCATTTAAAATAATACATTTCTAAAACCAAAATAAATAAATAATTAAATAAGAGCTAAAATAAGACAAAAGCATATAAAATGTATTAAACTATAATTAAAAATTAAATATGAAAATATGGTTAAAATGTGGATACTGCTTTGAGAAGCTGAGGTGAGAAAATCCTGCTGGAAAAAAGTCCAAATCAGATTAAGGTGGTCAAGATGGATTGTGGAGCATGGCGGCTTGGTTTGTGTTGGCCTAAGGTGGTCTGCTGGCCAGCTTGGACCAGCTAGAGGATCCTATTATAGTAAATACTGTGTACTCAACTAACTTCAGTATAGACCCTAAAACTATTAAAAATCTTGTGTTAATTGAAATAAAGCTGAAATATAATGTATTTGTTGCCTTGGCAAAACCAAAATTTTCATTTAAAATAATACATTTCTAAAACCAAAATAAATAAATAATTAAAAATAGAGCTAAAATAAGACAAAAGCATATAAAATGTATTAAACTATAATTACAAATTAAATATGAAAATATGAAACCAAAAGCTTAATATATAAGAATTTAAAATATAATACATACATAATGCCAAAATAACACTTCACAGCAATGCCCAAGCAACTACCCTGAAAACCCTAACAACCACCCAAAATTTTGTAGAAACCACATAGCAACACCTTAGCAACCACCCAGTGCAACCAATCAGAACACCCTGTCAACCACATATAGTAGCAACACCTTAGCAACTACTCAGAACACCCAGTGCAACCACTCAGAACACTCTATCAACCACATAGCAACACCTTAGCAACTACTCAGAACACCCAGTGCAACCACTCAGAACACTCTATCAACCACATAGCAACACCTTAGCAACTACTCAGAACACCCAGTGCAACCACTCAGAACACCCAATCAACGACATAGCAACGCCTTAGCAACTATTCAGAACACCCTATCAACCACACAGCAACACCTTGGCAACCACCCAGAGCAGCTACTCAGAACATCCTTTCAACCCAATAGCAACACCTTAGCAACCACCCTGAGCATCCTAGCACCCTATCAACCTAATAGCAACACTTTAGCAACCATCCAGAGCATAACAACTACTCAGAACACCTTATCAAACACATAGGAACGCCTTAGCAACCACCCAGATCAACCACTCAGAACACCCTATAAACCACATAGCAATGCCTTAGCAATGAGCCTCCACAGAACATCCTATCTACCACTAACAGAACTTCTGCATGTAAGAGGGTAGAAATGAAGGGTATGGTGTGGATAGGAAGAAGAAAACATTGAACATCGAGAGACTGGTGCAGAAGTTGCATGCGCGCTTGTGCTCATATTGGCATGTGTTTTTATGTGATTGTTCCAATCAAGATTATGGGATCAAAGGGAAATTACAAGACAGTTAGTAAGTGTGACAGAGTGTCCGCCTCCCTCCAAACATCCCCGTGCTGTCGCTGGACCATATCCAGCCTCACAATAGGAGATTGCGGCCAAGAAGAGGGATACAAAAATGGAGCAGTGCTGGCAGCGCTCACGCACACCTGATACGCATTGTGCTTTGTCACTGCTGCTATAAATTTAGCATTGCATCTCTCTCCTTCATGGAGAGAAGTGTTTGCCGTGTGCATGTGCAAGCGATTTTCAACAGTGCTACACCAATGACTTTCTGGCGCCATGTTTCTGGATTAGTGGTCAACTGATACAGGTTTTTTAATGGTCGATGGAGATATCTGAGCAACTGTCTGATATAACGCCAATATTTACATAATAAACTGCTTAAAACACATTGTTTGGAGATGTTCCTGTTGGGACACATGATCTCTTCCCTCCTCCTGAAGTCTATTTGTTTTAATTTCCTGAATAAAATAAAATGTAAAAATTTAAATAAAATAAAATATTTTTCCATAAATTATTTTATTTGTATTACTGGATTGTATTATTATTATTATTATTATTATTATTATTATTACTACATCAAATGTAATGCCTGACATGACAAATTTACTTATATTACATTTTGTTTTGATTTTGCATGGTTGATGCCTAAGCTACATCCATTAGTGCTTTTAGTTAAAAGTGTACACATTCAGATGAAAATTGATAGACATTTATGTTTACTTATTTCATTATCATGCATGCCTGTTTTCCACTAGATTATGCTGACCTAATGTGCATTCAGTGGCAAAATACTCTTATAATGCCTGTTCAATGAATCTACAAAGAGAAAAGGGTGCTTTTGAGCTGTTATGACCAGCAAATAAGAGGATTTTTTTTTTTGTGACATAAAAGTTACATATGCAGATGTCATTCTTCAAAGTGGCATATGTTTCTTTTCAAACAGGGAAAAGACAGAAATGTTTTAACAGAAGAAACATGCATTATTTGATCAAAAATACAGTAACAACAGAAATACTATACAACATTGTTACAATTTAAAATAACGGTTTTCTATTTAAAATGTTTAAAATGAAATTCAGAAATCATTGTAATATTTGCTGATTTGCTGCTGAAAATTCAGCTTTGCATCACAGAAATAAATAATATTTTTAAATTGTAATATTTCACAATATTTGTTTTCACTATTTTTTAATCAAATAAATGCAGCCTTGATAAGCAGAAAAAGCTTAGTTTTCACAAAAAAACAACAACATAATATTCCAAAACTTTAAACAATAGTGTATTCCAAAACATGCACAAACCCATTTTCCAGACCCCTTGTGTCCTTTCACCTCCTTTTTAATTGCATGAATACAAAGCCTGAGGCATGTCACCACTAATCCCACCTCTCATTACAGAAAAAAATAATAATAATACAAAAAATTAAAATAATAAATAACGGCTTCAGATATTGCATTTATTGAAACCAAAATTGCTTTGTAACTTCTGCTTTCTGCGGTGGAAGCTGATTATCTGCTAATTGATTCCTTATCCATTGCCTTTCCATACATTTGTGCAATCAAATCCGCTGATAACATCGATTAATATAGGATCAAACATAAGTCTAGTCTGAGATAAGCATTGCACATCTACCCAAAAAGCTCCTTTATCAGCATATCCGTTAAGAGGGTAATTCCTCCTAATTTAAGTTCTCCGCGTGCATTTCCAGACCTCGCTAACAACAATGAAGTGCTTACCAGGCTAAATCAACATTCTGTAACTGGCCCAAGTCTCATACTACACGATTTGAGACGCCCAGGCGTGAACATATTGTCTACACCTCCTGTCACGAAGATTAATGAGTGGCCATTGTCTTCAGCTGACATCAGATCAGTTGTTATCTTTAGATATGACAAAGCTTGCAGTTTCCATTAAGTGTGTCTAGCTGCAACATCAGCCCTCTCAATTGTCCCTATTGTGGTAGTTGTGGACTGTGTGGATGTGTGTTCTGAATCCACAATGAGGTCTAGGGAGGAAAGCAGCACCTTGGAGCGTCTGTGCGACAAAAACAGAAAGTACGTCCCGAGCAGAAGTGAAAGGCGATAACACCTTGTGTTATTTTCTTTAATTATACAATCTGAATATAATTAATTACAGATGTAATTACAGCCATCATAATAACCGCTTGAATCGTAACACTAAGAGGGATCTGAAGTGTCTGAGAGAGACCACTAAACTACAGGGTCTAAATATCCACTCCAACAGCATGTTTGATGAGTTTTGCAATTCTCAATATTTTTAATTCACTTTTTAGGTTTCCAAAGTGTGTACACACAATAAAACAGCCCATAGTGCAAATTGTCACTTTCTTATGTCACATTTGTGTTTCGTTTTGCGTGTTTGCGCTGCCTACTAAACATAATGTGTTCTCTAATACGTACAGATGAAACAACGGCAAAGTCATGGGTTCAATTCCCAGGGAATGCATGAACTGATAAAGTGTATATATTGAATGCAAATCAAGCTGATTTGGATCAAATAATTGGCCAAATATACATGCAATAGAAAACAAATCAATCAATCAATCAGTTTTTCCCCAGGTTTACATTTTGGGGGGGGGCGTGTAAATCGGCGATCACATGATACGATATTATGTCGATTCTCATACCCAGCGATACGATATTTGCCGATACCTCAAAATATTATACGATACGATTTCGATACGATTCGATTCAGGAGTATATTGATCAATTTATCGATATTATGATATTATGTACCTATTTTAAAGAACTATCTACATTTTTATTAACTCACAAATGCAACCAAAATTTATAACATGAACATTTATCTGAAATTTCCACATCCTGTACCTTAATTGGGACATTCAAAACAAAAAATATAAAAAAATATAAAATTATTTTTTTTAATAATAAAGAAAAATAAATAATTGAAAAAAATAAATCTATTTCACACATAAGATCAGTAATCTTATGACATGACAACAGTCGACAGTCTTTCACGCTTCTGTGCTAAAATGTGCAATGTGTAAAATAGTGTAATTCCTCATTAGGAAAAAAACAAAAAGGAGGTAAACCTAAAAATAAAAAATCACAAAAATAAAGCTGTTAAAACTTATTTTTAAGACTCAGGTTTTTTGGCTGCTACTATAGGCTCAGTGATAAGAATATTTTCTACAGATAAACAAATTACAAGCAATAGCAGAAAATAAATACAATAGAACAAAGACACAAACAAACAGTGCTTTTCAGGTTTTTCAGGTAGGTCTCAAAGAAATTAAGGTACAGAAATGTAATAATTATATGTAAAATAAACCTGCATAGTCTTCACTATATAAATTAAATATAGATTAATCCTTATTAAAGTTACAAACGTTCAAGAGCAGTTTATTGTTAGTCTGCTTTCACTTTAAGACCGAAAGCACGGATCCAATATACTGATACACACGCGTTTTCTTTCTCAACTGTTTACGTTAAGACATAGGCCTAACTGAATGTATTTACTAGGATATTCGCATGTTGATGTAATCTTGTCTGTATTTGTTCATCCAAGCACAAAAAAGCGGAAGAGAGCTCAATTCAGTATTCACGCGCTGTCTGTGTGCGCGCTTCGGATGTGTGCGCTCAGAAAACTTCTCACATGGCGCTCGACAGATCTGTCAACTGTCCCGAGTGTCTTTTATGCTCACCTTGTTCCTTCAGGCAGTCTTATTATCGAGTCCTGACACGTGAGTTTGAACGAGAATGCACGCGTTGCCCGCCCCCCTAATATAATGGCAGGGGAAACACTGTAACTTTTTGCAGGGTTCATACAGAAACTGAAAAATTAAATTCCAGGACTTTCAAGGACATTTCAAGCACTACTTTTTTTCGTTTTCAAGGACTAAAATCAGAGATCACAATATCGTTATTATCTTTCAAATTCTAATAAATAAACTAATAAAACAAAATGGTACAAATAAAGTGCAGCACATGCAAAGCATGCAATGGCTCTGGCAACTTGAAAAGATACTATGGCAAAGTTATCGCTTTCCTTATTCAAAGTGATTTTTTTTATGAATATATGATTGACCTGAAGAGTAAAAGCTTCATAGTAATCTACTGATTATTTTTGACAATTTAGCTATCTGATATTTTTTTTGTAATATAAATAGACCAAAGTAAAAAACAGGCTTTATATTGACTACATTTATATATATTAAACTAACGATGAGACAATAATAATTGGTTCAAATAAAGTATCAAAACCAAGTAATCACAATGGGTTTATTGAACAACACTGTTAAAATACATAATGTAATATGCCTATGAATAATATCAACATGACCTACTTAAGTACATTATGTATTATAACAAATACCTGCAGAGGGCGCCACTTTAAATCGTGAATCAACAACGTTTAAATCCATGTACTTTGAATATTTGGCCACATCCAAACTCAGAGCAAGGATTTTAACTTTTATTTTTAAATCGCGATGTACAACAAATCACATAGGCTTAATAGAAATATGTTGATGTATTCTCCTGTGTTTGTATAGTTTTATAAATGATTTACATTATAAATCTAGTGAGATAATACACACTGTTTTCTAGGGCAACTATTGGCAGAGCAGGCAGTTGACCTCTGCATTATGAAGGGCCTCCATAACTGTACCACAGTACAACAGGTATAGGTAATGGCATATCTTTCATGTTTACATTGTGCACTTCCCACCAGGTACAATATTCTGATTGTTTTGAATTTCTTTTTAAGCCCATAAATAATAATGTACTCGTTCTAATAAATGTATAATTCATACATACATGGCCTCTCTCTCTCGCTCTCTCTCGTAAATGAACACTTGATGAATTACACTTTTCTGAGAATAGAATATTGAAGTGGAGATCGCTAAACTGCAAGCTAACCAGTGTTTTCAGAAAGCAAGCGTGTTTATCCACAGTGGAGAGAGAGCGCGTTAACATGGTTGCCAGGTTGACAGAGATAAGTAACACACTTAGCAGATATTTCCGTATTGCGCAAGTGTGAAGCTCTGTTTCGGGGTTTACCTCTCTTTATATCAGGCAACCCTGGTTGTGTTCCTCTGTGGCCAGATTAAGCCTTGTTGTAGCCTATATATTATGCTCTATTCATTATTTTTTTAGAAACCTCTCACTTTCTACTCCGTTTTAAACGCTGTACTTGTATTCAAATTAAGCGCAGTCCACTGCTGCAGACGTGCCACGATATCGATACAGGGACAGCTGTATCGATACTCGCATCGTCAAATCTCTGTGACGATACATCGTCGTATCGATGTATCGAACACAGCACTACTGTTTTCCCAGATGAACATTAAGCAACCCAAACTCACAGCATATGCAGAGGAAGAGTTTGTGGACCGAGCTGCAGAGATGGAGACGCGCAGAGCAACACAAAGCACCTCAGACTTTATTTGTGTTCCCAAATGAAACCCAAACAAACAGCACATGCAATAAAAGACCAAACAATATAATGCAAGCACTATCAAAGGTTTTACCACTAAATCAAACTTTTTACTGATATCGCGAGACCGCTTTTCACCCCAAGGAGTAGCCTAATATCGAGAGATCTTGTGCGCTGCTATAATCCAGGAGAAATGGCTCTGTATTTATATCATCGCGCTGCATCGTTTATTTTGCGAGAAAAGACTGTTTTTTATCAAAAACAAAAATTAACACTAATTATATATACTGCCTTTTAAACATTCAAGTTGTAAAGTAGGCAACCTTTTCATAAATATGGCTGTTTTCAAGGGTTTTCCAGGACTTCAATTTCAAAAAGTCAAATTACTTCAAGCACTTTAAGCACCTTGTACGAACCCTGTTTTTGGCATGTCGTATTCATTCATTTTCATCAGCTTCATGACATATACATTTTAGCACTTTGCAACTTTGCACAGTGACAGCGAGGTATGGTATCAATAAATAACAAGGCTATAATTAGCATGATAACATGTTTTGCTGCAGCTATAACTGATATAATGCACAGCAGCCACAGGGCTAGTGAAACACATATCTGATGGCCCACTCGCTTTTTCCTTAAACTCTTGACAGTTACTTCATCACAGCTGAAGCAATTATGTCACTGGTTAACATGGGCTGGATTACTGTGCATTAGCTCTTACATGAGCATGGCTTTATTTTTCATTACACAGACCCTTTCCAAACCAACCTTCTTATCCAGCACTTTTAGTACAGACAGTTCCCTTGGGCACAATGGTCATGGATCACTCCCTGATTATTTCCTACAAAGGCTCCACCACCTCACTCAATTTCATTAAGCCTCTTGCATGTACAATATAACACAGATGGACATTACACAGATGTGTAACCTTTGCAAAACACTCAGATGCCAGCAGATGCCGAGGAAGTAATGAACGAGAATGCAAACGATGTGTTTTAATTAATATAAATAATATATTAATATAAATCCCATTGCATCATTTTATTTTTTTATTTTTTCTTTTGCAGTGTGGTGCTTGGGCAAATACTTTAACTTCAACATTAAATACATTTAACATAAAATGCATATCATTACAATATTGGTAGTCATATAGTTTTAGTAGGGAAAATAATAATAATAAAAAAATACAAATTAAAAATTATAATTTTGTGATTTGTACAGATTATAAATTAATCAAAATGCACTGGGAAATGTATTGCTTCACTTCATTTTATTGATTTTATTTTATTAAAAAAGCCAGATTTAGCTCTAATTAATCATAACACACCGGGAAATACACACAGTACGTGTTGCAAAAGTGAAATCATCTTTAAAAAAAAAGAAAAAGAAAAAGAAAAAAAAAAAACATTAAATAGAACAGACTCAAGGACTTTAGTTTATCTTTTTTGCTTTATGTATAGAATAAAACAGATTTTTCTAGGCAACCTACGTATATGACTGAAAATTTCACCTTATGTGACTGTACATAATTTTGAACATTTGTCAAAAGCGCAATAGCTTTCTTTATAAAACAAGTAGTGAACCTTGAAGAGACTTTCTACATGGATCTCACAAAGCGTTTCTGCTCTATATGTTATTTACAACTAGTGCATGAAGACTATATGAGCTCTCCATGTGATCTGCAGCCACAACCAGTGCCTGAACTGCTATTGACCCAAGTACCAATCTTTATCATTGATTGCACAATTCATGAAGACAGTATGTCAGACTCCTGCTCATGGTAAAAATGCCATGCATCAATCCCAATGGCTGTGTTAAAAGAAGAAGTGTTAAGTTAAATACACCAATGCGAGGTGAACATTCAGGGAGTGAGATTAAAAGCAGATGACAAGCGTTTTATTGAGCATCTTCTGTCAGTGGGTTTGCAAAGTGTGAAATTAGTTCTTGTTGGATCTGGTTTTCTCTTTCAGATTAAATACATTGAATGCATGCAATAGTTGTTAAACGTCAAAAACTGCAAGATATTTTCTTGCATTCAAAAAACCTTTTTAAAACAAAGTAAAGGAAATGTAATGAATACACGTGATGGTACACAACAGGTCAATATGGTCTGTGAGTGTCCTGTATTAGCAATGCTTCAAACAAACAATGAATGAGTGAGTGAGTGAGTGAGTGAGTGAGTGAGTGAGTGAGTGAGTGAGTGAGTGAGTGAGTGAGTGAGTGAGTGAGTGAGTGAGTGAGTGAGTGAGTGAGTGAGTGAGTGAGTGAGTGAGTGAGTGAGTGAGTGAGTGAGTGAGTGAGTGAGTGAGTGAGTGAGTGAGTGAGTGAGTGAGTGAGTGAGTGAGTGAGTGAGTGAGTGAGTGAGTGAGTGAGTGAGTGAGTGAGTGAGTGAGTGAGTCAATGAATGAATTAATTAATGAATTAATACTTTTACTGTAGCTTTTGGTTAGCACTGCCAAAAAAAAAGAAAGGAAAAAAAATAATGCTCTTCAACTGTATTTTTGTCATGCTTTTCCAGTCTAAAGATTCTTAAATCAATTTGTATTTACTTAAGAAGCAAAATTATATCAAAAAATAATTATTGTTTTCTGAGAAATTGATAAAAAAAAGTGAGTTTATGATCAAAACAAGAACAAATATAAGCCAATAAAAACTGTCACTGACAGATATTTATACTTGTTTTAAGCATAAATTATTCATTTTGTTTAATTTCTCAGAAAACAAGACTTCATATGTACAATTTGCATCTCATGGAAATGTATCTTGAAGAATGATTAGATATCAGATATCTGTATAAAAAAAAAAATATATATATTTTTTTTTCTCAGTGCATGCAACATTTAATGCCGTGACCTTTATGAATTTAAGACAAGCTGCTCTAATTTAAGACCTTAATTAGTGGAAGGGCGAATAAGACTTTTTAAGACATTTTGAAGACCTGCAGAAACCCTAAACAATTATTTAATTTAAAGACAAATGTATAACACCTGTTGACATGCTGACTAAAGCATCACCACTAAATATACCAAACTGTAATAAAATGTAATAAAATATATCCGCATACTGCATTTAAAGCTGTTTGAATCATTTTTTTAAGTCATTGAAACGCAAGATTTCAATTTAAAGTGTCATTCAATCAAGTCACAATATTCAATTATATGCCAAGGCTTGACGGATTACTGAATAGAAGAGAGAATATGCAAACAATTACAGAAAAATCTCACAGAAAGTCTGATCACATAAGAAATGACAACTTTTATACAATTAATACATTTAATTTCAATGTCATTTGCTGATATGACTTTGATTTTTCGCACAAATCGTGTTCAGTGGCTTCAGAATTCATGTATCTCTTGTTTCCATTCCCCCGTTCTCTAATTCTAGATACTGCTGTGGAAATGGCACGCTTTGATTTGGCCATGACTTCAAAGATCCAGCTGTCAATAACAATGCACCTGTTCTAGCCACAGGACATCAGGGTCCAGGAAGAACGCCAACTCGGTCTGATCCGTTTAAGTCATTTGTGCCTCGGCGCTAAGTTGATTGATTTTTGTATTTAGTGTGAGGCTCCATTCCCTTGCCAAGCAGGATGTTTTTAGACGTTGCAACTTTTCAGTTTCGTAAACATGAATTACGCCAAAGTAGATCAGAGAAAGTGCTTTAAGAAATTGTGCCTTTGGGGTAGAAAGAATCTTTGAATCTGCAGACATCAATGTTAGGATGGCAAATCTAGAGCTCTATCATCTTCATTACTACTACATGAAGCCATAGAAGAACCTTTTGTCTAAATGGTTCCATAAAGAACCTTTAACATCTGAAGAACCTTTCTGTTCCACAAAAGGTTATTTGTGGCGAAATAAGGTTCTTCAGATTATAAAAAGGTAAGAAAGAGATGATTCTTTAAAGAACCTTTGACTGAATGGTTCTCTGTGCAACCAAAAATAGTTATTCTATGGCATCGCTTTGAAGAACCTTTTAAGCACCTTTATTTTTAAGAGTGTATAACCCTCATTTTGCTGGTGTGGAGTTTCCATAATGGCATAAGCCCTAAATATCTACAACTGACTTATCTTAAAACTAACTCTTAAATTCTGAAAATCTGTGTATATAAATTTAAACTCCTTGAACTTCTGAAATAAACGTAAAATAAAAGGTCAATGTGTACATATGGAAAAGTCCAAAAAGACAGTCCACTGAAAATTAAACTGCAAAAACATTAACATTTCTCTGTCCAAAAAGTCAGAATAGGCACTTTAACACACAATACTTGTTAAATCAAAGTAAAAATTACAATGTCAGGTATAAAATAATTTTTTGATGTTTTTGAAAGAAGTCTATTCTGCTCACCAAGGCTGCGTTTATTTGTCCAGAAATACAGTAAAAGCAGTACAATTGTGAAATATAATTACAATTGTAATCAACTGTTTTTAATTTTAATATATTTTAAAATGTAATGTATTACTGTGATGCAAAGTTGAATTTTCAGCATCATTACTCTAGTCTTCAGAAATAATTTGAATATGCTGATCTGCTGCTCAAGAAAAATTTCTGATTAATTATCAACATTGAAAGCAGGTGTGCCTTTTTTCCCCTTCAGGATTCTTTGATGAATAGAAAGTGCAAAATAACAGAATTATTTTAAAATAGAAGTATTTCCTAATGCAATATGTTTTGTAACATTGTGTCACTTTTGATCAGTTTAAATGCATCCTCACTGAATAAAAATATTCCAAAAGTAATAATTAAAATAAAAATCATAGTGTAAATGCATAAGGTTTCCAGTTCTTCTTCTTCATCTTTTTATTTTTTATTTTTTAAATCAACATCCATGCCATTTTTAAACATGACCTTTAAATGGAATAATTCGATTTTCAGAAAAAAAGCCACATGAATGAATTTGAGGTTCACTAACTTGGCCCTCCAAGTCGCAGTAAAGTAAAATAAGATAAATATGATTATTCATAAACACCATAAAACGCTGTTATAAGCCCAGCTGGCATAAAACGGACAATAAAAGTAAGATATGTGTTGGCTTACCGAGAATCTACTTAATGTGTTAGCCAATCGTAACAAATGCGGTCTACATAGGTGTTTTAAACAGTAAAGCACGAAACAAATGTCCAGGGAGTCAGAGAGAGGGTAGAAAATAGTCATGTGAATGTAAATTATGATTGTTTTAGGGCAGGGAACCTCGACTCGCACTATAGTAGACCTCAGGATGCTGCTATTTGAATAATCCAGGAGAAACAAGCCTAACTCACAACATCTGACCCGCACCAGTAGTCTCTTTAACCATGCTCCATATGCTGTTTTAGCAAACAGCCAACAAGCACAGTTTGAGGATATACCCAAGACAGCACTTGATTAGATTTGCTGTCGACAGGGGCATACATCTTCCACCGACACTGCTTGTGCAAGGACCACTCTTCTAAGGGCATGAGGAAATTGAATTGGTTGAGGAGTACATATCATCCTGTGTAGTTATTGACAGTAGAATGTGCTCTGAAATGGGAGGTGCGGGGAGACTCAAGAGAGATGTAATGAATATGTGTTGTGAAGAACGCCGGAGAAGAGAAAAGATGGCAGAACCTGATATGCCTAAAAGCACATTTAACTGCGACGAGTGCCGCTTTTGATGAAAAGTAAAGCTCTTTGAGCAAACCATTAGGGACGGATGCTTTGGAACAATATTTATTAGCACTTTATAAGGGAGCTGGAGACCCTATAAGTGAGTATATGTTGACAATAAAACCGCTATGATATTCATTTGTAAATAATATTGCTTAAAGGGTTAGTTCACCTGAAAATGAAAATTTTGTCATTAATCACTTACCCCCATGTTGTTCCAAACCCGTATAAGCTTCGTTCGTCTTCGGAACACAATTTAAGATATTTTGGATGAAAATCGGGAGGCTTGTGGCTGTCCGATTGACTGCCAAGTAAATTACACTGTCAAGATTCAGAAAAGTATATGAAAGACATTGTCAGAATAGTCCATTTGCCATCAGTGGTTCAACCGTAATGTTATGAAGCGACGAGAATACTTTTTGTACACGAAGAAAACAAAAATAACGACTGTATTCAACAATTAATCTCCTCTGCGTCTCTCCGCATCACTGTAGCGCCATTTTGGAGAATATCCGCTGAACGCAAGCAGCGTACCCTATTCTGTGTCAGCCGAAAAAGTCGTTATTTCTGTTTTCTTCACGTACAAAAATAATTAGTCTCTCCGCATCACTGTAGCGCCATTTTGGAGAATATCCGCTGAACGCAAGCAGCGTACACTATTCTGTGTCAGCCGAAAAAGTCGTTATTTCTGTTTTCTTCGCGTACAAAAATAATTCTCGTCGTTTCATAACGTTACGGTTGAACCACTGATGACAGATGGACTATTCTGATGATGTCTTTCATACTTTTCTGGACCTCGACAGTGTAATTTACTTGGCAGTCAATCGGACAGTCACAAGCCTCCCGGCTTTCATCCAAAATATCTTAAATTGTGTTCCGAAGACGAACAAAGCTTTTACGGGTTTGGAACGACATGGGGATAAGTGATTAATGACAACTTTTCATTTTGGGGTGGAGTATCCCTTTAATTACTCACCCTCATGTCGTTCCAAACCCGTAAGACCTTCGTTCATCTTCGAAACACTTTGTGCACAAAGAAAACAATAATAATTTATTCAACAATTCTTCTCCCCGATGTTACCGTCTTCTGCCATTTTGGAGAGTACCACAGAATGTAATCAACATAATGAGCGTTGTTTACGTTCAGCATGCGCATGCTTTCTCTGAACGTAATCAACGTTGTATATGTTCAGTAGACAGCGCGCGCATGCTGAACGTAAACAACGCACATTGCGTTGATTACGTTCTGGGGTACTCTCCAAATGGAACACGGTAACCCGGGGAGAAGAATTGTTGAATAAATTATGTTATTATTGTTTTATTTGCGCAGAAAAAGTATCCGTGTAGCTTCGTAAATTTACGGTTGAACCACTGAAGTCGCATGGACTATTTTACCGATGTCCTTGCTATGTTTCTGGGAACATTGCAGTTGCATTGCTGTCTACGGAGTGTCAGAGAGCTCTCAGATTTGATCAAAAATATACAGTATGTATTTGTGTTCTGAAGATGAACGAAGGTCTTACGGGTTTGGAACGACATAATGGTGAGTAATTAAAGACATAATTTTCATTTTTGGGTAAACTAACCGTTTAATTCTTAAATTATGCATATTGTTGTATACACGCCAATGCTATGCATGCTCTTAAATTTTAACGTAGACAAATCTGGCAACAGAATATGTGATGCAATCCTCGTAAATATGTACTCACTAGCAAATATAAATAATTTATTGTGTTCTACGAGGAGTGACGTGCTGACATGACTTTATATTGTACATAGCAACAAAGACTCTTTTAAGCCATTTTCGGTATATAATAAAATCGGCCTATTTTAGGACAGGATTATTTGATTGATATCATGCATACAACTCTGCTGTGATTTGATTTGTAACTAAACATAATCATATTGCACAAGATTCAGAACAATGAATAACTCATGTTGGATGGGCCAGTCTCTCAGTCTTTAAATGGACACAGGTGGGATACAGAGAATAAAGTGGGATTGGGGTTACACACCATGCAATAACAGGCTATTTTATCAACAACTTACAGAAGAACCTTCCACTGTACTGCATGCTGTGATCCTTGCCGGGACGCCGCCAAAACTATATATCACCTGTCGGCTACAGTAGCATAACATAGTCCATCATATAAACATGTTAGTAACTCTACCTCACATTAAAATTAAAATATACAGGGGGGGAAAGAGAAAGGTAAAATCAGTACAAAAGTTCAATGTAATGCCTTGGAAAAAAAAAAATAAATAAAAATCTAGAAAATGGCTACACACGTCTACAATGCAAAATTGTAGACCTAACGAAACAGATACAATACTATTTTTTTTTCCTGTTTTAAGATGTAATAATAATACTAATGATAATAACTAACATATTTACGCTAGACCAGGAAATATGGAAAAATAAATCATCAACATATCAAATTTACCATCTACCATCAAATCAATCAGATTTGACTACACCTTAAAACATTAAATGGAGGCTTTCTACCCTTCTTCATGTTTCAGGGTACACATATTTGAATAATTTCTTCTCTATGACTTGCTTCATTGTTTCGTTTTGCATTACTCATCACTCAAAGGTTTCTGTGAGCCTGCAGTTCCATACCTGTCTACCTTGACAGGAGAGATTTGTAGAAATATGCCTGGAAATGCGAAAGGGAATTTGACATCTAAGGGAATATGTAGCTGTGATAGACTTCACAATTCATCAAAGACATGTTTATTTGACAGAATGGAACATTTTGACAAAAATAGGTTCCACTCCATTACACCCTACAAGCAGAGGTGGTACTCGTCCTTCTCCACGACAACTGATCTTTGTATTTACCGGTTTGAAAGCCAAATACGGTACATTTAAGCGGGTAGTGTGTTGTTTTGTAAATCAGATGAGAATGGATGTAGCATTTCCAGAGCTGCAAGTGTTTAGTAGTAATTCTGTGACATTTTAACAGTGTTGTTTTGTCGTTTTCCCTATGCTGCAAAGCAAAAATGATGCAATTTTACAGATTAACAGCCATGCTTGAATGTTAACGTGCCTGTGTGAAAATGAGATCAAGCAAGTATTGTGGACAGTAATTGAAATGGGGGAAATTGATTCAACTGACAAGTTTTACAAGTGGGCATGCATTACACATCCTCCTGGGTGAGCGCTTCTCAAAAGGTCAGTGAACCCTGAAATGGAATTTCTCCACAACAAGACTTAACAGGTCTGTTCAACAACAATCCAATGGCATTTATTTATTTGTTTATCACTATATCCATTTTAACACGTACTGATAAAATTAAATCTTAGGTTGGAGCCAAATGACAGAGATGAGATTGCTAAAGCAACATCACTTTGGTGTAAACCCAAAACCAACTTATTAAACTTTGCTTATAAACGATACCTTAAAAAAATCTTTCCGCCGACTGAGAGGAGCTGTGCTATTACTTTTACAAGCGATCAGTCCAGAGAGACACCAAAGTAATTTTGCTTGAACTAGTAAGAAATCATAAAATAAAAAATCCACTTTTTAAAAAATACATACATTTAGTTGATTAGTGTTAGGTGTGTAGTATAGTAATATAAAAACTTACTTAAAAGTGGGACACATGTTCATGTGATACCTTAGTAAATATATAAATAAATAAACACATAAATAGTGTTCTTAACTTCTTAGTGTGGTAATATTAAAAACTTGAACATTAACATGTCCAAGTTCTATCTATGAATAAATAAGATTGTTTAAATAAGATTGTTGTAATATAAAAAAAAAAACTCACTTGAAATTGTAATACGTACATATCTAAGAAAGAAAGAAAGAAAGAAATAACAATTGTCCTTGTTGTAAAAACACTTAAAAGTGTAAGACATGTTCAATGTAAATGCACAGATTTTACTCAGTGGGGTAACATAAAAACTTGAATTTAAGACGTCCATGTGGTACCTAATAAATAAATAAACAGGATTATGCTTTCTCATGCTTCATGGAGAGAACCACACGCAAACATTTCCCTTCATTTCAGCGGAACAAAATGGAGAATGTTATCAGTCCCAGCAAACATTATCATTTCCTCTGCAATAACCCTTATGGACTGCGATTGACAATTAAATCCATCTGGGAATTCAAGAAATGGGTCACCGAAGCCCCAAGGAGTGAGATTAAAATAAACGCTTTCAATAGCATTTACAAATGACAAGTTAATTGTGAGAACTACTCGTCTGGCGGTATAAAGGATATGGAGTGCAGTGCTGGCCGAGACGAGGTTGCAGCACAAGAAACACACACTTAAAATGCTGCGACATGTTTTAAAGCCTTCAGGAGGCTGTTAGAATGTAGCAAAGTGGGAATTGTAAACTGCGGTTTAATAATTGATGCTATTCTATCCGTGAAAGATCAATTCTTAAAATGCTGCGACATGTTTTAAAGCCTTCAGGAGGCTGTTAGAATGTAACAAAGTGGGAATTGTAAACTGCGGTTTAATAATTGATGCTATTCTATCCGTGAAAGATCAATTAATGTTTGTGCCATCCCGAGGCCAGCAATGCCCCGATGCTATAAAAACCTTGAGAAAACACTTGGTATAGGACACGGTGTGTGTGGCGAGATTACCTGCTACCTTGGGCAGTGCTCGAATCTCAGGAATATGCTAGAAGCGAGATGATGAAACCTGCAAATGTTTCATGAAGTTGCAGATGTAGTGAAACTTAAGTTTTAAGGAGTGATATTAGGGATATTAAAAGAACAGTTCACACACACAAAAAAAAAAAAGTTCTGTCACTATTTACTTGCCTTCATGTCAGTTCACACCTGTGTTTGGACATTTTTTTTTTTACTTCCGTGGTCCACAAATGGTTAGTTTTTGAATAAAAGTTGATGAGGATGGGGCTGTCAAGCTCTAAAATAACTAAAAGCATTATAAAAGCAGCGTAAAAGAAGTCTATATTATTTGTGCATATATTGAAAATCTTCCGAACCCATACTATAGCTTTGTGTGCGGAAATAATTTCATAAGGCAGAATGATATAGCAAGATTTGCTTTAGCACATGCATATTTAAAATAAACCTAAACATATGACATAAAAAAAAGATGAATATGTATCATTGACATCTCACAGATAACCTTGTTTATTATCCTGTATACATAATTATTGCAGGGTAAAAAGTCCTGATTAAGGAAAGTATCATTTTTTTTCTCCCCGGTACATTATATTTAAATAAAAAAATTAACTCTTGTTTTGCTTTAAAAAAAAATTATACATAAAAATAAAAAAACATGTAAAAATAAAAGGGCAGAATAATATAGCAAAGATGTAAGCACATGCGTATTAAAATAAATAAATACATAAATATTTATCTTTGACATCTTACAGATATTCCTGTATATTGTCTTATAGACTTAATTTTTGCTGTGCCCTGATTAAATAAAATATGATTTTTCTCCCCTGTGCCTAACATACATAATCAAAAATCATGTAAATATAAAAACTTTAGATTTATTTTTTTTTTACTTACGTGGAACACAAAAGGTTAGTTTTCGAAGAGTATGCTGAATTATTTTTTCCTGTATAATAAAAGTTAATGAGGATGAGGCTGTCAAGCTCTACAATGACAAAAAGCGTCATAAAAGCAGCATAAAAGAAGTCCATATGATTTGTGTACTATATTCCAAAGCTTCTGAAGCCATACGATAGCTTTGTGTGCGGAAATAATTTCGTTTCTCTTTTATCCTCCCACAATGTACTTCCCATCCAACATCACAGTCTGGTGTGATTTATACTTGAAAAACATGTGAATGTTCTTCCTCAAACTGAACTTTTATGAACTTTTTGAAGGTATGCTAGCTCTGACATTCATAAACCCTTTTCTATGCAAATTTGGAGCAGGTAGGCAAACACATTGTGCAGGATCACAGTGATTGTTCCTCTTCAGTCTTTGCACAGTGAGACAGCTATAAATCTTATGGTTGATGTACAGTTAACGTCGCCTTTATCTCTGAAATCTTGGATTAATCATCGAGTGGCAATTAGGAATTGTTTGCACAGTAGGAAATCTACCGCTCTGACTGAGTGCAACAGAATATTCATTATGTATGAAAAACAGCTTCGGTTCTCAGTTTCTTTCTCTTGGTGCCCTTCTATCATTATATTCTAAATTTCCAGTGCAGTATT
>NW_015557124.1:19260-49822 GCF_001515605.1 Sinocyclocheilus anshuiensis | reverse complement strand
GATAGACAGACAGACAGACAGACAGACAGACATACAGATAGATAGATAGATAGATAGATAGATAGATAGATAGCCAGATAGACAGATAGACAGATAGATAGATAGATAGCAACATTAAATATTCTCCCCAGTCAAACAAGCAAGTTGAATGCATGCAGTACTATTTTATTTTATTTTTTTTTTTTACTAAAAATCACATGCAAAATCAGACCAGATGTGACATTATTCATTTTTTTTTTTCCCCTGGTAAAAGCAGCTAAATCATTAGCTATTATCCTAATTTACTCCCTAACAGATGCAGAGAAACACGAATAATACGTTTTTATGAAGAATATGCTTTTTGTACTCATATTACTTTCTTAGTTGAAGTCAGCCAGCAGAGCTACGTATCAGCCGGTCTATTAAGAGTATATTGAGTGACTCAACTTCTCGCCCATATTCACCTCATTCAAGGTTTCCTTTCCCTGTGCATATGTCATACAGCACCATTCTATAAACAAAATTATTATTCGTTGCAAATCTGATTGGCTGCTGACCTCTAGCAGAGTAAAAAGTGATAACTTCTCTTTCTCTCTCACTCTTTCCCTTATGCAGTGTTATTACCAGTTTCATGTCAGCTCAGTTTCCATAGCAACCCGTCTCAGCACAGAGCTAATGGTGGAAATCTTCAGTGCCTAAGTGTTTCGTCCAAGTGACAGAGAGTCAACTAAAGTTCAGTCACCCAAACCAGATTGATGTCTCTCCAGCGCACCATGCCCTCCCCTGCATATGACCGTCAAATCACAAATTCTCAGTCAAAACATTATCAAACCCAATGAAGAAGTTGCAGAGATTGCCTTTTTCGTATTGGGTGCATATGAGAAAGACTGATTAGATGCGAGCTCCAGAGTAACATGCAGAGGGAAAATGATGTAAAATTGACAAAAATAGCTTATGCTGTTTTATACATTTAGCTACAGTAAAGGTTATTAAATGATATGGAATTAAAAATAAATATAGAAATAATACAATAATGAAAAAAAGATCAATAAAAGCATTGCTTTACCCAAGAATTGTGTGTGCTACAGTATGTTAATCTTTAGTCATCTGTATTAAAATCAAATGTCGATGGAGCTCTGCTACAGCCAAATACATAATTGAAATATCATGTGGTTTTGTATATTAAATATACTGTGTGACGAGTGGGGGCGGGGCCGAGAGCCGTTGCAAACAAACCATAGAGTAGTTATGTGAACTGGATCAACGATTCATGATTCATTGCATAAATCTGACTAAAATTTACATAGAAACAAAAACTAAACTAAAATGAATCATTTGAAACGTGACAAGTAGATTTAGTCCTAGCTTGCAACATTAGATTGTGCAGCATGAACATGCATATATTCGCTGAGATTTGCTAAAGATCACATTTATTAAATTAACTTATTTTAATAGTTAACTTTAAGTGAGTGTTAGATGACTACAAAGCCCGTAAGAAAACACAGTGGGCCTCATTTATCAATATAACGTAGAAACGAGCGCAGATCCGTGTGCACAAAACAACTTATGACAGGGTTCACGTGTGATTCATGAAACATTCGTATGCCACCAATCTCATCGTGCAAATGATCGTATGTTGATATATATGAAAATATAAAAACACCCCGGTTTAGAAGCCTTGCCCCTAGAGTTTACGACACGGAGAAACGAAACCTGGCCAAAAAGAGGACGTAATCTCGTGAAAGAGAAATTAATCTTACTCTAAAAACACTCGTTAACCTTGTAACTGCAAACAAGTACATTCATTTAAATGTATATTAAATACCGGTAAATAAAAGGAAAGCTTTACGAACATAAACATTATTTAGCCTATTTAGTTCCTTTCACTCTACAACAAATCCTTTACATACAGTATTACACAACAAGAATGATAAAATAAGCAGCTATAAAAATTATATATTAAACAATAATATAAAAAAAAAAACGCTACAGGCGTTCACGTGTGATTCATGAAACATTCGTATGCCGCCAATCTCATCGTACGAATGATCGCACGTTGATAAATGTGGCGGCATGAAAACAATCGTCATTTGAATATCACGCCCCTAAAAACACCCTGGTTTAGAAGCCTGGCCCCTAGAGTTTACGACACGGAGAAACGAAACCTGGCCAAAAAGAGGACGTAATCTCGTGAAAGAGAAATTAATCTTACTCTAAAAACACTCGTTAACCTTGTAACTGCAAACAAGTACATTCATTTAAATGTATATTAAATACCGGTAAATAAAAGGAAAGCTTTACGAACATAAACATTATTTAGCCTATTTAGTTCCTTTCACTCTACAACAAATCCTTTACATACAGTATTACACAACAAGAATGATAAAATAAGCAGCTATAAAAATTATATATTAAACAATAATATAAAAAAAAAAACGCTACAGGCTAGTGGCATTTATTATAAACATACAAACATCAAGCAAAACTGAAATGGCATTGGGCTCACGAGCCTCTCTCATTCGACAAGAATCCAAATGTTTCCATTTTGCCATGATTTGTAACATTTGATTGTTAAACTATTATTCATTATGTAGCCTAAACAAGGCTTTATACTTCACTCATGTTCCAATATCCGCGTAAAATTATTTACATGTGCAACAATGTTTGTTTGGGCGCTGCATGAGGATTTTACAGTAGACCTTTTAAATAAACAGTGTAACTTTTATGTTTGGTTGACTGCATTTTAGTTTGATGATGAATGGCTGAAATGTCAAGCAACGCTAGAACTAATGTTTTTCCCCATCACCATGTACATTTTACAAGCTTCAATGATGACGGCAAAAGAAATGTACAAGTACAAAAAAAAAATAATAATAATAATAATAAAATACAAATAAAAAGCATGTATATGAAATTCATATTGACAATAACAAAACTCTAATATCGTCAAACAATATGGTACCATTATATCATGCATTCTTAGCAATCAGTATTTCTCTTTTGGTGTTCCACAAAATTTATACAGGTTCGAAATGACAAGTAAATAGTGACCCGCTTTTCATTTCTTTAAGATTTTATTCCACTTCACCTGGTTCCTGAACGCAGGTTTCTCTCCGGTGCCATTTAAAATCACTTTCCTAGAGTGTAGAATTGTTTTCCTCTATCAGAGAGGCACAATTTTATATTTAAAAGTGCATCACCCTGTAACTCATAACATTAGTAAAAGCAGATGTTAATGAGCGTTGCTAGAAAATTGAGGTCGAGAGGAAACTGATTCACACTCCTTGATTGGAGTCTCATTGGTAATGAAGAGCCAAAAAAAAACTGTGGCCTTTGCATTAAGAGACTCATAATGAAATGCAAACATTTTCTATAGGCCTTAATCTACCATAGTATTGCAGTGAAAAGACAATCGGAGAAGAAAGAGTTCTCGTTTCAGTGTGCAATTACACCAGTGTTTCTTTAACAGGACAGAGCAATTTGCTATAAAGCCCAAGCATCAATATCATGGTAAATGATACCTAACATTGAGGCCTTAAAATGGAAAATTACTAAAGAGAATGGAAATCACCTTCCCCGAAGATGAATGCATAGCGATCGGCCCACCATTTGTAATTTTAAACCCCCTTTTCATAGATTATAGCTCCTGGACATTATGGAAACGAGCAGAAGAGCACTTTGCTCAGTGTGAATTTACACGTGCCGCCTGTAAACCACGTCAGTGTGACACAATGTAATAAAGTACTTTAATATGACAGGCACATAATAATGAACAAATCATCTAGTTCAGAAGATAACAGCTGTACTGACATCTCGTTAATGTTTGTGTTAATGAACATGGATGATACACGTAAAGAACTCGTCCTTGGTTAGAAGAACGGCGATAAGGACAGACGATCTTCACTTACTTTTACGAAGTGCCAAAAAACTGGGTCAACTCCTCCAGTGTTCAGAAAGAAAACCCTGTTCCTAAATTATGTATTGCACACACGTACAGCAGGTTATTAGTCCACTTCCTCATGGAAAGTCTTCAGCTATAAAGGGGCATTTGCTCTGAGCACCCCTCAAACTGAATGCGTAACGTCCTACTGGTGCGAGAAAACGTTCTTGTGGGTTTCAAGACAAAAAAGTCCCCGGGCACCTTCATACGGGAGAACTTCTGGCTGCAGCGCGAGTCTATTTAAATCACTGAAATTGATTGAAGGGGCACCTCACTCTATGGATTGGGTTTTTTATTTCAACGTATGTCCTTGGAGCAACGTGACGACTTTTAAAGCCTTTAAGGGTAACAACCGGCTCAATGGGAACGTGCGAATGTGAAAGCCTGAAACGGTAACACGGTTATATTAAGAAAGGACATACTGTACAGGACAAAGCATTTCAAAGCTTAGTGTTTGCAAACCGGTGAAACAATCGATAACAAAGAGCGCTCAAATCACATAAGCAATACTATCTCCTGCGAGGTTATCGGATTTGCAGAGATTAGGTTTCACTGAAGACTTTCTAAGTGTGTATCTTTATTTCCAGCAACCTGCAGCGGTGAATATGAAATTCAAGGTCAGCAATGAATTGCGTACTATAAGTTGGATTACATCACTTCTACATGGAATCCAGTTTCATTGTCTTATAACTGCACATAAATGCTCTTTCTTTTGTGCATTGAAAAATATTGCACTCAAAATATCTGCTGGATTCACTACAGGAACATGAACTTGTTTTCACCTTCATTCTTATGTTGAGAAAAATGGATTATTATAAATGAGCGAAGACACATTTACAATAAGTAATTAGCATAATACACGCCCAAAGCTTGTCCACATAAGGGCTTTCCGCACAACCTCTCCAGTATAGCCATTCATCACTCTCTGCAAACACATCCTCATATTCTCTAAAGATGCGCTCTTGCCAAAGAGCATGCGAGTAAAGCAGAGAGTGCTACTGTAAAAATACCCCGGCTGAAACACAAACATCTTTGCAGGCCTAAACGGCACGACTGACTGCATACAGGACCCAGAGTGAGCTATAAAACACAATTTTAGTTACTATGATAATAATAATAATGCAAAAAAATGTTTTTTCTCTTTGCCAGGCAATCTGCATTTTATAACTTTATGGTGCACATGTATTTTCTTTCTTGCTTTCTTTCTTTCTTCTTATATTTGTAATTTGTTTTTTGCTTGATTGTTTTAATGTCTGACCAAAGGACTACAGTTGGAAATTAGCCAGCTAGCCACTTTGGATAAAGCATGTTCCAAATGAATGAATGAATGGATGAATTCACCACTGGCCAACGTACACGGCATGGACGTGTCAAATAATTATGGTGGAAACAAACTGGTATAGTACAGGTTGTCTACTGTTGACGAAAATTAGTTGATATATAACACATTCATCTGATTAATGAGACGACAGGTTTGTGTAACCAAACTACATTTCCCATGATCCTCTGAAAAAGAACAAGAATGATAAATCACACAGAACATAAGCATCACGTACACACCTAATTTGCAATTTGTTCTGTTGCATTAAGCACCCAAAAAGTTGTCCGCCTTTCTCAGGATATAAGAGAGAAATATAACAAATGGTTTAGCGACTCACACAATACACATCCAGTCATAATTAAATTTTCTGAACTTGTAAACTAGAACAGCATCACATGTTTCTACAGCCAGGATAGGGGTTTTGTTTAGTAGATCTTAATTTTATCCCAAACGTTGAGAACTAAAGCACTCACACACAGGTTATTACACGGTTAGTGAATAAGACACAAACATATATTCTTAACAGGTAAAGCATGCAAGTCAACATTACATGTAGCCTATATATTAGGGATGTAATGATATTATCAATATCATGGTATCGCGATAGCAAAACTGTCTCGATATTATCGTGGTCACATGACGATATGAAACAATAGGTCTTCCAGGCCAAAGTGTAGATTTTTTTAATATATTTAAAAGTATTATTCTAACATAAAATGTCTTTAAAGTTCTGTTTTGTGTCATTATGCTTTGGCACAGTATCTGCCAAACGAACTAAAACTGAAAGCACAATATGGCTTAATCCCTTCATCAAGTCTGATTGCACTGCGTGTTTCAAAGCGAAGCGCGCACTTCGTTCACTTCGTTCAGCTCATGATCCGGTGTTTTCCGTGCCTCAGAACGGCTCAGTTCACAGTGAATGCAGTGATATTGTTTATTTCATGTGCTGTGAGTTTAGCATGCATTACGGAACGCAACAGCCAACAGTTATGCTTTATTTTCACATCTGCATAATTCCCAACATTTGAATGGGCAGATGATTACAGCATTTCACTAGATTTGTAGTGAGAGTCGTTTTTGTAAGCCTGTTTTCACTGAAGCTGGAGCTTTTCTTCAAAATAAAAGCTCAAACTAAAAGCTGTCTAAAATAAAAGTGCAGTATGAATTGCTAACAGCTAGCGGTTTAAATGCAGTCCAAATTCAAAATATATCTTTCAAGTGTAGAATTTAGGAAATAAGTGCAATTTCCCTACCGTAGTGTAAGGCAAAAATAATATACCTATGAAAGATTTATTTTCATTTATTTTACAGTGCAACTGTTTTACAATATATGGCTATTACTGTCATAGGGATAAAAAAAATACTGTAAAATTGTTTATTATTATTATTATTATTATTATTATTATTATTATTATTATTATATTCTAATTCATCTGGCTTCTTAAACACCAGTGTGAATGTAATTTAGACTGAGACAGTACATCACAACTAAAAAGAGGGTTGAGTCCCCTTTCAAGTTCAGGTCAATTTAATGACTTGTACGTTTTCTTAGTTAAGAACATGGGTTTATTGTAATTTTTATTGTAATTGGCTTTATTCTAATTTTGAACTGTTAAAAATGTACAACATTTACATTTTTTCCAAGTCTTCATTTGTCTTTTTTTTTTTATATCGTAAAATAAACGATATAAAAACCGTAAAACTTCATATCGAGATATTATCGTATCGTGAGATTTTGATACCGTTACATCCCTAGTGTGTATGTATATATATATATATATATATAGTGGGTAAAATAAGTACTGAAAATGTCACCATTTTTCCCAGTAAATATATTTCTAAAGGTACTGTTGACAGGGAATTTTCACCAGATGTCGAGTAATCCATATACAAAGAAAACAAAACAAATAAGTTCAGAAATTAATTTATGTGTAATAAAATGGAATGACACAGGGAAAAAGTATTGAACACACAAAGAAAGATAGTTGCAAAAAGGCATGGAAAACCAAGACACCAGCAGAAATCTATCAGTAATTAGAAAGCAATCCTGCCCCTCAGTGGAAATTAATATTAGCTGGTTCAGTTCCAACACCTACAGTACACTCTTAAAAATAAAGGTGCTTCACGATGCCATAGAAGAACCTTTTTGTCTAAATGGTTCCATAAAGAACCTTTAACATCTGAAGAACCTTTCTGTTTCCCAAAAGGTTCTTTGTGGCGAAATAAGGTTCTTCAGATTACAAAAACGCAAGAAAGAGATGGTTCTTTAAAGAACCTTTGACTGAATGGTTCTTTGTGGAACCAAAAATGGTTCTTCTATGGCATCGCTTGAAGAGCCTTTTGAAGCACCTTTATTTTTAAGAGTGTACCAGGATGATGAAGATGAAACAAGGGTGGAGATTTCAGCAAGACAATGATCCCAAACACAGCCAAGGAAACTCTTGATTGGTTTCAGGAAAATAAAGTAAAGCTGCTAGAATGGCCCAGCCAATCTCCTGACTTGAAACCAATAGAAAATAAGAATTAAATATCAGAATTCATAGAAGAGGCACATGGAACCTTCAAGATTTGAAGACTCTGTGGAAGAATGAGTCAAAATCACACCTGAGCAATGCATGCAATTAAAACGCCATACAGGAGGCATCTTGAATCTGTCATTACCAACAAAGGCTTTTGTACAAAGTAGTAAATAAATGTCAGTAGTTCAATACTTTTTCCCTGTCATTCCATTTTTTTTTACACAAAACGTAATTTCTGAACTTATTTGTTTTGTTTTATTTGTATGTATGGATTACTTGGGTTGTTACCGACATCTGTTGAAAATGTCTTGTCAAAAGCATCTTTAGAAATATATTTACTGGGAAAAATGATGACGTGTTCAATACATATTTTACCCGCTGTATACACATGCTAATGGAAAGCACAATTGATTTACTCTAAAACAAATTAAACTGAAAGATGTCAAGAAGAACCTGCATGAGAGATTCAAATGTAATTCCCTCTCAAAGACCTTCCAATGATTTGCTGGAGCACTTTCAGGGTCAACATTTAAACGTTGTAAATCCTTACGCCTGTATCACCTCGTTTCCAATTCACTCTTCTTTTCAAATGCCATAATAAGCTGCTCTTCTTGACTCCCCACCCCTTATTTGAGATAAATCAGCAAGCCTTTCACTAATGTCCCTCACTAACAAGTGTGGAGAAAACGTTCCAAAGCTCTTTGCAGCATCCAACAACTACCATTGTTCTTTAAAGACGACTGTTGCTGTGTTACAACTACAGATTGTAACAAAAGACAGCATCATACATGTTTAACATACCTACAGATAAAGAAAAACTAGACTAGACATGTAACTCCACCATAGGTATTGCCAGTGCATTACAAAATGGTTCTGGGTACAAAAAAAAGTAGTATATGACTGGCTCTTGGCCAGATAATAACTTAAAAGAGCTCTTTTTAAAGATTAATATAAACATTATGCATGGCAGGAATGAGAGCTTTTCATATTTCGCTTGCTCATAGAATTGTGTAATCTAGCGTCATTGTCTGGCTGCAAGTTGACGTGATCGCGATAAAGCTTACTTACTCATTTTTCTTCCTCTAAAGTTATATTAAGTGCAATGAAAACCTGCTAGGACTTAAAACGATAGCAAACTCCTGACTGTATTTAATAGCAGGACACAACAAGGGATTTCAGTTGGTTATAAACACCCCGCTGGGAAAACACAGAGGGAAACTCAACGGAAATGAGAGTTTTAAGCAAAAAGGAGGTGGGGGGGGGGGTGATTTTCTTTCTTTTTTAAACAAAGATAATTCATAAGACAGTCTCATGGGTATTAGGTGTTTTAGTTTTGAGGGTAATATCCGGAAGGTAGGACACTTGGTCTTAAATTTGTGTGAAAGTAAGTAGGCTAACATTAATTACATTTGTGTACCTTGAAATGTATGTATACTAGAAGACGTATAGGCCTAAAATGACTCTCGTCTCCTTGAAGAAACTGCAAACTACATCAGTTTTGCTTTGTACAGTACTCAAAGATAGGCTAGATAACTTTGTTTTTGAGTTTAAATGTTTCAGTCTGATGTAACGGAGGCCAGCGAGTAAGTGCTGTGCGACTGACGCTAGAGGCTGCAATCTTTAGTCTCCTTGTTAGTGCATCCGCCTCCCATGCACGTGGGTTCGAGACCCACTCGGAGCGAGAACGAGGTGTGGCGGTGAGGACCCGGGAGAGGAAGATTACACCGGTCACACAACATCTAAAGAAAGGCTCTACACACAATTAAGCGATTAGCAATGTTTCCAATTACCAATGAGAGTGCAAGTCACAAGACTGAAGAGATTGATCGCTTTCGTTCAGCCCTGGTGAGCCACAATTGGCTGACGTGAAGAAATACTCGCAATAGTATTTATTTTGCTGGACAAAATTAAAACAAAATCTGATATAATCTCTCACAATATCCTGATCAGGGTTATTATAGATAACTAGAACTTATAATACACATATAAACATAAAATATAAATAACTAATAAATAAATAAATAAGAAAAAAACATGCAGACATGTTTTAGAAAAATAATAAAAATGACAAAAACAAACAGCAAAACTACTAACTTTAAATCTAACTATCTATGACAAAATATTAACAAAAACTTGAATCTTATTTCAATGATACTAGAACAACACTGATGCTGATGATGTTGCGATCTAAAATGAGCATGCTATTTTTTGTTTATTTCTGAATAAAGCTATATTCTATATTCTACATTTAATTTAATACATTTAAATGTTAAGCACAGGTGAAAGCACATACAGGCCATATCGCTATAAAGACACTAAAGGTCTTGATGTCTAAATAGTGACCAACAGGGCCTTTGGCCAAGCAGTATTTGACATCTTTAGAATGAGAATCTGTAACAGGCTTAACCAAAGTGGTTTTACAACCTCCAAGATTGGATATAACGACTCGGCTGTGAAGGTTTTGCAGTATATTTTGGATGCACTGTATTGGTCTGCCTGGGTTTGATTTTTACTGTGATCACAATATCATGTCACCATACTTTGCTGACACCACAGGCTGTCACTGAGAGAATTATTATCATTAAAAATTGAATATGACCCGAACTCAACAAAAGCGTAGTTTCACATCAATATACAACACAAAGTCTACTTTTATAAATGTTACAATTAGATTTATGAAATATGGAAATGAGACAGATTATACAGCAGTTGGCCTATACACAGCAATTGAGTTAATCATGGTATATTATAGAGAAAAACCAAACAGAAATAATTATCCAGCTTTCATGAGAAACCAATTTTGCAGTGCGTCATATAGCACAGTGAATATATAGCACAGTGACTACTGTTAATTTGTGTTCGGCAATGATTATAACCCAACCAGTATTGCCATTAAAACTCTAAAATTATAATTATATATATATTTTTTTATTTCTTATTTTTATTTTTTTATTTTTATAAATGCAAGGTTAAAAATTTAAAACATTAAAACAATATATAATTAAAAATATTTAATTTAACATTTAAGATTATATAAATAAGTTTAAAATATGAAAATGCAATAATGTAAATAATGGTAAAAATGAAAACCTGAGCAGCATGTGCCTGCCTTGAAACCACTAGCCAAACCGCTAACAGGTGCTACAAGGACACATGTATCCATCAACTTTGCCTGTGTTCCATCAGGGAACTTCATCACCACCTTTAATCAAACAGAGTTTTGCAGAGTTCATATGGTACTGTGTGACACAAATGTCTGATTCAGCTAATCTAGTTGGATGAGGTGCATTTTTATTTTTATTATTATTTTTTTTTTCATCATGGTATATCAGATTGTACTGCACTCTACTGTTGCACAGAGGATTAAAGTAATTGAAGAAGATTATTTCATCAGTGGCAGATTGAACAGGCTGATGCTGAAACATAAGAGCATGTGTTCAGAGCCATTTATTGTCAACAGATACTCTGCATGTCAGCAACACATCTGGCTCAGGTAGCAACAGCTTTTCACGCTGTTATGCAAAGGAAGCCATTAAAACAGATATGATTTATTCTCATGACAAGGGTAATAATATTAAGCAATTTTAGTTTATCAAAGGAATGCTACATTTCTCCAAATCTGTTCTGATGAAGAAATAAACTCATCTACAGTATATGGCTTTTTATGGAATCATACAAGTTATTTATGGATTAAGTTTTTTTTTTTTTATTTTATTGCGTCACAAAAAATAACAACGCTTGCTTTGACATAATTATAAAGTCCCATTTTTATTTATAGTCTTTGTGAGAAGCAGAATCAAAAACAGATTGCTTAAAATCACATAATCTGACATGATAATAATACTCATTAAAAGCATCCCTCTAATAAGTGTAATTAAATCGGAATATAATTAACTTACCAAAACATCTCAGGCAAACGAGAACCTAAAATGTTAAGCTGTTTAACCTCTGTGAGCTTCAATTCTTTAATTCAAGTTAGTGACATTATATAAATAACAGTTCTGTGCAAATAACTGTAACACACTGACATTTAAAGGAGAAGAAATTTGAAGCTCTCATGCATTTTCAGCTTTATACTTTTTTTAATTATGTCCAAATTCTATTTCTATTCAGCCCCATATTACTGTGAAATGCAGTGTTTAAAAGCATATTCCGCTCATTCCCTGTCAGAGATGAGATTAGAGAATAATCTACAAGAGACACATCAGTGAGTTTCCCACAAAACAGGTCAGACCAACAACCAACTGGTCCGTTCTGATAATGAACCATCTACAGATGTTGTTGTTATTGTTTCACAGATTTGTAGAGGGGAGGGCTGAAAACATTTGCATGTATATTTACAGAGATAATGACAGTGTTAACCGGGAAAATGTCAGATGCTCAAGTCAACTCTTGAGACGTCCAATTAGATGGATGATAAAGCTGAGGACTACTCAATTATGTGTGTGCACTTCACCCTTCTGAAAACGCATTAAGATATAAATATCTCTGTCATATGGTAATCCAGAAAGACATAAGAGCAGTGCTGTGGAGGGCAGCATATTCCTCGGGTTTTTAGAGTTTTTATTTGCGTATATTTCCTCCAAGACGCCGCTCAAAACTTGGGTTGGAACGATTTAAAAAAAAAAAAAATTCTGGATAAATGTTCTTACAGAATGCCCACCAAGGCTGCAGTTATTTAAAATTAAAATATACATATTGTGAAATATTATTACAATTTAATATGTTTTTTTTTTTATTATTATTATTATTGTTAGTATTATATGCAATTTTTTTTTTTTTTAGCATCATTACTCCAGTCTTCAGTGTCGCGTAATTCTTCAGAAATCAATACGCTTATTTGGTGCACAAAAAATGGTTTTACATCTAATATTGAGATTTTTTTGTATTAATTCCAATAAGCCGAATCTGTTGAAAGTCATTCAGATTCACTGACTCATTTTGAGGGTTATACACAGTTAATCCAGTAGGTGGAGACAAGAAAGTTTATTTTTGTGTGTTCTGCACTCATAGAGTCACTGCATTCTTATTCAACTGATTCATTATAACCCATTTCGTGTCTTTATCTCATTGTTGTGTATGACTTACATGCCAAACTGATCTGAACGGCGCAATGCAGCTGATCCTCCGTCACAAACAAGATGTTTCGTCCATTTAGTTACTAATGAGATGGCCCAGTTCATTCAATTGGTTCACCAACGAGCTTCGAATCTCGTTCAGACTCAAAATAATGGCTCGTTCGGCACAGGGGGCGTAGTCACAGCCCGTACTCGAATGCTATTGGTTCGTGCTATCGTCAGTTTTTGAAGGCCGCTTTCATGCACTCAAAAGGGAGAATTCAAAAGAAAATTTCAGAACAGACTTATTTTAAAACACTTCATGAACCAATCACGATGTCTGCAGGAACGTCATGATTATATTTGTTCTGTATAAGAATGTTAAACATTTTTTGTCATTGACTAACCATTGCTATTGAGGATTGTCATCCCCTAATCACCTCCTCAGTGCTCAAATATGTATAATAGTCCTTCTGAAAAGCTTCAAGTGCCTGTTGTTCAACTATAATCATTTTTGTTTGTGAAAAATCCTGTCAGCAATGATAAAACATTATCCATTCATCAGCATTTCATACTTTCTATCAGTCCCCCCTAAAAAAAAACAAAAGAAAACGTCACAAATGTTATGCTGCACTGGCCACATAAAGTATACTGCTCAGCATTTATGCAAAGAGACACATCCGTGGAAAAGTTAGGTTTTGAGGCAGGCTATTTTTCTTATGCAGATGTAGAACTGCCCTTATGGTGTGCATTGCATGGTTAAGATTTAAATTAGAGTAACGGCATCTTGTACAAAATCCGCATAAAATGGCAATTCACTGAACAAATCCGAAGTCTTGCTCAGCCTTAAGTCACGAAAAACCACATTTGCTAAAATTCAAGAGAGAACTGCTAAGAGGTTCCCCAGGCATGAAGCTAAATATTTATACATATTTTGACTCCATTATACTGTACTTACAGAATAATCATTTTGTAACATTTCCAATATCTCTTTAGCAGTGAATACATGCAGTCTTAATAATTCCTGAATTAAACTGAATTAACTGAGTTATCGCCTTGACACAGGCGTGAGATTTTAAAATGCATGCAGTATTTAAAGATGTATCTGTTTACTAATTCATTTATTTTATGAGAAACAGTGATCATATATGGCAAATATAATGTGGCTGGTTTCCTAACATGGATGGATCAGTCCATGGGACAACTGAGATTTATTGGGGTCTTTTTGTCTCTCAAAAGCTTTTCCACTGTGTCCTCTAAAGTGTCACAATGCCTGCTGTAAGTGGAAACCCCGGGTGGAGGAAAAGCATTTGCCAAACTGGGTCTTTGAGAGTAATTGTGGATCCCGTACCTCGGCTGTGGTGAACTAGAAGAGCTCTCGCAGCTGACAAACGATGCAGCCAGCATGACCTGGCAGAGTGAATAGCGACAAGCATCCAGATGCGACTAGCAACAGGCTGACGTCCGCATCTTTTGATGCATGATAGAGAGGGATAGAATAGTCAGTGTGGTGCCACAGTTTGCCACTGACAGCACAGACATATGTTTGCAAAAAATAAAAAATAAAATAAAGTGACGGCAAGCTATAGTAACATTTATCTGTTCACCACAAAACATAACTAAATTTGTCAAAGCTGCTGGACATTATCATGTGTCTGAATGACACAAAACACGAACATAATTGTTAGATTTATAAATATGTGTTTATATACATTTCATTTTCAGACTTTCCTCACACAAAGCTATTGTGTATGGCTTAAAAAAAAAAAAACAGGCAGACAAGCAGAATGGACTACTTTCGTAATGGTTGGTGTCTAATAGTAAAAATCTTAAGTTAATTTTCACCACTGGTATATTAGCAAGAGCAGCTCAGACAATATAAAAAAAAACATACAAAATTAACATTAACAAAATATTATTTATGCATTGTTTATGGAACATTTTTATGAGGCATTTCAGTTGGACATTAATTGCTTAAATGTTACTACTTGTTTTAGAATGTTCAAAAGTAAAATTTCCATGTTTGCAAAATTTGAAAAAAAAACTAAACAAAAAAAACGTTCAAATCTAGAAACCATGAGCAAACTTTTCAAAACATAAACAATTAGACAATTTGAGAGTTCAGTGAACACTCAAAAAACAACGGTTTCATAACTCAATGGGAATGTCAGCAAAATGAGCATATTTTTATTATCTGGAAAGACAGAAAATCCTATGGTTTGGTATGACATGACGGCTAGTGCATTATGACAGAAATTTAATTTCAACCTTGAAAGTTTAGCCTTAAAGGTAAACTAATCAAATCCACAGGAGTCGAATATGGCAACAGAGTGACATTTGGTGGTGCAGGATAAAAGCAGCTCAGGCAATGTTTTTCACTATGGAGGCGTGTTGAAAAACTACGTTAAAGAGCTTATTTATTAGCTGATGCGTCCTTCAAATATAAGTTTAAGGGCTTGCGAGCTGTTCAGCATGACATTTGATCAGAAAACACCCCAGTTTTCATTTTCATGCATATCTTGCAGCGTGCAAAGGAAGTCAACAATCCGAAAACCAGTTTTAATATTATAATGGAAAAAACAGCGGGGGTTCCTGACTGAGTTCCAGTGTAGCAAATGTGCATGAAGCAAAATGTGTGAAACTAACCGGCTAATTTGTCTTTGCTTTTTGATACTGCACCCGAACATCTTTTGTCTAAGCAGTCTTTTGTAAATGCCTCTGTTTTTCTCAGGAATTAAAAGGTAAATGGGGTTCAACTCGACAACAGTTTTGTTGGTGAGATCTATGCGATGCATCCGTAACGCAAATTATGTCAGCATTGTGTTGCGTAACGGTTTGCAATGTGTGCAAATTGGCTTACCGTAATGTGTGATGAGGCAAATGCAGTTTCCATGATATCACGGCCCGACTGTGCTCGCAGCTGGAGAGGATTGACAGTTGTTTCTCAGTAAAGTTTCTTTTTGAGCTCAAGCTGATATTGATGTAGCTTCTACTGATGGTTACGGAAAGCTGATGTTCACATGATCAAGACTCATTTGTAGCTGTTTGAATGCTTTGCTGATTCCAAAATCAAAAGTATTTTTTTCAAACATATATATATATATATATATATATACTGTAAAAACTATTTTTAAATAAAGGTTATTAGATTGTGCTTTACAAGAAAGTACTTTCAGACTGTGTACTTTAAACGGTCATGCTTAATCCAATGTTAATTGGAAAGGAACTGAGCGAAAATTGTTTCCAAACTTTAAGGTTCTGCATTAAATTAGAGACACTGACCATGTCAAATCCTTTGAGTTCAAAAGATCAGATATAGGCTACTTGTTTCCATTGAAGTTCATAATGCTCTGAACATCTCAAATCATCCTGGAGAACATCAGGGTCTGTTCATGTAGCTTCAGTGCTGCTCAATAAACCAACATAAAGACATATATCAATGCAAGAAATTATGAAATCCGTGTTGTTTTTTTAATTATTCTACACATCCATTTGAACTCATTCTTTTGGATGGTTTAATTCTATATTTAGCTAACATATATCCCGAAATGGAATGGGAGTAGCCCATAATTGAGCATTGCAATAAAGATCTTGTAGATTAATGGGTTAATTATGTCATTAAATGATACTCTGAAAAGGTCAATATGAATTTGCACTGTATTATATCAGTCGGGGCCTTGATTGCCTGCCTCACTTTGTTAAGACCTATTGGGAAGGCCTGTGAAAAGAATAGGTTCAGTATTTAAAGGCAGGGGACATCACTTCCTCTGCTTTAGGGGCTTAAATAAATGAAAAGCCATCAGGTCAAGCCAACATAGACTCTTCCCATGAACTGAAGTAATTTTAGACTTCTGCATAAACACAGAAATGAACTCTGTCCTCAGACAGTGACCCTAATTACCCTTTAGGTTGCCTTTAGTATATAAAAAATCACAAGAACAACCTTGTAAATGGGTTTACTTGGGTCAGTACTGGTATGTTAACTACCAGCTATTTGTATTCGTTTTTTTTAATCACTTCAAGATCAGTGTTGGGGAATCTGCTTTGAATGTGCCTACACTGTAAAAACAATTCCGTAAAATTTACGGTAAAAAAATGGCAGCTGTGGTTGCCGGAATCTTACCGTAAAAACTACGATAGCAACGTATTAGGTTTTACGGTTTTAACTTAAATTTACAGTAAAATACCGTAATTTCATTAACTGATATAATGTTAATATACCAACCTATTGAAGAACTGAAATCTGTTTTGTACCTTTGTAATACACTGATAACCACCAAATGCAGATGGTGATGAGAAAGTCACATGATGAACCAAAGCGCATCACAAGCAGCATTTAAATAATAACATATATAGAAGGTGCACAGTGTCATTCACACAAACGCTAAACACCATCATGGTAACACACATGAAACTGAAATCATGCAATAAACATTAATTTAACAACATTAGGTGTAACACACAACCCTAATATACAAAACTGATAAGAAAAAACTAAGAAGAAACATAGTTATTTCAACAAAAAAACATCAAATTTGAAATGTAACGCAGGGAATTCTGGGAATGTCAATTTTACGGTTATTCACTGTAAATTATACGGTCTTTTTCACTTACAAAAACGGTATACTACCGTAAAATTAATGTCCAATACATGTAATGTCCGATACAGTTTTTCACCGTATATAGTAGGGGAATTTACCGTTAACCATTTAACAGGTTTTTACTGTAGCATTTTTACAGTCTTTTACCGTTAAATTCACGGTAATTTTTTACAGTGTATCATTCTAGTTACCCAGCTAACAAAACTATGTTCTAAGAACGTTCCAGTATTTCTGAATGTTTTTTTTTTTTTACATTCAAAATGTTCAGTGTACTGTAGGTGAATGTTAGGGGAAAATTATCTTCTAATATTTTGAAAATGTTATGAGAATGTTACATTTGAATGTTCTCGCAAAGTTTAAAACACCCATTTTTAGATTTAAAGCAGTTTGTTCTAAGAATGTTTCATCTGCACAATATGATAACATGTATCAAATATTAAGAACGCTTCATAAACATTATTTTAGGAATGCATTGTTCTAGCCATCTACATAACATTTGAAAAAAAACCTAAAGTTTTGGTTATTAATATTTGAAAATAGTTAGATTATTGTCCAGCTAAAATGTTTCTGAAAATGTACCATGAATGATGAATAAATAATGTTTTTGTGCTACCATTTTATAAACTTTATTAAAGATTAAATATCTTTGAACAAATGCTCTATTAGTGTCAGAATCTGTTCCGTGTTTTGTGTTTTTCTCCCCGTGTGTTTCCATGCCCTTATTTAGTTCTTCCTGTTCCTGTTCTAATTATGTTGATTGTTTCATTAGTTCCAGGTGTGTCTTGTCATCCCATCCTTTAGTCCTGTGTATTTATAGTGAGCCCTGTTCTAAGTTTGACCGCTCTTGCTATGTGTGTTTGTCCTGGTTTCCTTAAAGATGTTAAAATCTCCTGTGTTGATGTACTCCTGGTCTCCTCGTTCCGCGCTCCCACACTGTAGTGAAACTTGACACTTAGGGTAACTGGAAGAATGTTTGTTACTAACTTGAGAGAACCTTAATGGCTTAATGGTTAGAGTCGGACTCGTAACCCAAAGGTTGCAGGTTCGAGTCTCGTAACGGCAGGTATTGTAGGTGGGGGGAGTGAATGTACAGCGCTCTCTCCCACCTTCAATACCACGGCACTTTGGATGGGTTAAATGCAGAGCACTAATTCCAAGTATGGGTCACCCTACTTGGCCACATGTCATGTCACTTTTTTTTTTATGTCAGACAAAGTTCTGAAATGTTCTATGTTAGCTGGCCAATAGCTTTCAGTTTTTTAATTGGGTCTCTTTGATTACTTTTCTATTTCAGTCAGTTTATTTTTGGTTTTATATTTTATCTGTATCACCACAAAAAAGAAAGAAAAAAAAAAAACCTTTTAGGTGTTTGGACAGGGAATGAATCATCCGCATGAACCAATTCACTAAAATGAATGTGACTTCCAAAAGCTTCACTTACTGAGGTTTTGTCATGCTTTGGTTAAGTTAGTAGTGTCGCTACTTTTAGTTAATCACTCCCCCAATGCTCTTGAAGATCCGACATGCCCACAATTGATTTAATAATTCAATTTCTCTCTCTCTTTTTTTTTTTTTTTCCTTGTCTTCTTTCTACATTGTCCGTGGGGAGGCCCTGCTCATGTAATGCACTTGAATGGACCAGTAATTATAAAACTAGGACATATAGCAATGGGAGATAATTAATATTACCAAGGCCCGGGGAGATTTTTTTTTTTTACTTTTTTTTTTAATGAAATTTAGGATTTGACAGAGGCTTTCAATTATGTCAACCCCACTGGGTACTTATATCCAGAATGTATTACGTCTATATTAGGTGCCTGCACATGACAAATGTGTGTTCAGATGGAGTTAGCATCACAAGGGATGTGAACCTATGATGGTTTGTTAGCTTTAATTCATTACACATGCCAACAAATAGCTGATTAAGTGTAAAATAAGCCTCCTCACTCACCATATGGATGCAAAGATGTCAGTTTGATGGACAATACTGTAGAAAAGCAGCAGATACGGAAAACTGCCTTCACACCAAGGCTCCTTTCCTCCGGATGCAGGACTATAAAAGAGAAGCAGAACGTCATTGAAAATGTGTTGAGGAGTTAAAAAGGAAACCTTTTGCCTTTGAATAATTAAAGTTACAGTGTGTTTTCATCTGACCCTTAGATAGGAAATCATCTTTTTTTAAGTTAACTTTTACTAAAGCCAGTTTAGGAATGAGACCAGAGATCGCAGCTATGGCTCTTTTGAAGGGTGATTTCTTATACAGCTTAGACTGACATGAAATTGAATGACTCGCCTCTGGAACCTTGAAAATGTCATGAGTCATGAGCTTCTGCTGTGAAGACGCTAGCTATGCTAATTCAGCTTACTTCACATTGTTTTGGTCAAGAGTAATATGCCTTGTTTATATATAATTTATTATGCAATATTAAATTAATATTATATATTATAAAATATATATATATATTTGTTTAAAAACAACCGATGATCAGGGTCTATTATTCCCTGTCAATCAAAAGGCGGCGGAAAAGTGTGTCAGACAGCAACTTGCATGAAAAAAAAATATATATATATATATATATTGTTGAATTTAGGGCTGTCCATATCTATGGTTAACGCGGGTTCTATTTGGCCCTATAAACCAAATGTAGTGCAAGCCAGGGTTTTCCCTTTACCAAACATTATTTGTAATGCGCCTCCAATCCAATTATCACAAAGAGCTGTGTGCTTTGTTAGTTCTGATAAGAAAGAAAGTCTCAGTTTTCAAATCCTGTACATTTTATCACAAAATTCAAACAATAAATGTAATTGTGACGTTCTTAAATGTGGCGTGAGAGATTGCTGTGGCTGCTTCAGTTTCAGTTCAGTCCAGTCTCTTACATTTTTTGAGCAATGCTCAATTTATTAGTAGTGGTAGTATTACTGGAATTGATATTAAAGAACTTGTATTCCACTGGATATTTAGATATTTGATTCTATTGGATTCTGAGCTTTTTTCTCTGAAATTTAACCAGTAGTGCTTTTATGTATGCATTTCTCTGAAAATTATTCAGCAACCATTATGAAAAACCTCTACAGTACCTCGATCTAGAATGCTCTTTAATGCCCATCCATCCAGAGAAAACTGCTGCTTTAATCATTTGCTTTTTTTCCTTACATAACGATGCACCTGATATCTTCCTGGGCATAAAATAAGCTATTTCACTCAACAGATCGACATCAGCATCCTTTGTTCTTCCAGTTCCAGACAACCGAAGAAGTGGGTCGTTGCAAGAAACGGGAAGCTCTCTGTCTTCGTGACCCTGGTCCCACACTACCGGACCTTGTTCAGCACCTGCTTTGTTTACCTAGCTAAAATAAATGCAACAAATCAAATTGTTCATGGGAGATGTTTTGCACCAGAGGTATTGCTGAGATGTGTGTCTTCAGAGGACAAACATGTGGAGGGTGATTGAGGGTTGAGTGTTGATTTCATGTGGTTCTGTATTAGATGTGTGGCTGTCTTTGGTGAGCTACAGTATCGTGTCTCAAGGGCAAAAAGTGGAATAAGGGATCATTAAAGGAATATTCTCTGAAAATTACTTTTTGTTTCTCAGAATAAACAAAAGCACACAGGTTTGGAGTCACAAACACCAAAAATGGCAGAGTAATCATTGTTTGGGTGAATTATTCGTTTAAAATCCCCTATATTAAACCTTTTATCTGTCTCTTTGCTCTTTGTTAATCACTGTATAAAGCTTATGATTAAGGAACCCAGCATGAAACATATTGTTCTAAATTTAGCCTGCAAAATGTCTAAGTAAAAACATATTGAATGTTCCTCACAAATGAGCAGTAACTTTCCAGTAAACGAAGATAATTAAAGCACTGTATGCCCGCACAAAACTCTTTGTTTATGTTGCTATATTTCAGCATATGGCAGTTTTAATTTGTCTATTTATCTTACTACTCTAATTATTATTTATGCTCATTTGAGATGAGGCTAATCTTCTAAAAAGGTGGGATTTATCTTCTTTAGACTTTCCACCACTCCCTGTATGAACACGGGCAACTGTAAATGAATGTATGCGTCTGACAAAGAGCATTAAAACTGATTTACAGCTTCAGACGAGTGAACAAGTTACAGAGAAATAGCAATTAACTGTACTAAATTAAGGCAGAGTTGCAAAGTATTGTACTGTACTTAACTGGTAATTCAGCCCTCATCCTTCCAGGTCTCTGGCAGACAAGAAACCAACAAAGTCAGCATGAAATTAATATTGACACTCTTTACTGTCTTAACACGTGCTCCTGCGCTTATTGTGCGAAAACTGCGATTTGTACATTCCCTAAAAATGTGTAAATTGCAGATTTTTGAAATGTCTTTTCATTGTTACCTGACTGAATCAATACATGCAGATAGCACGTGACAATAAATGGCGCTATCTGCGGATGCAGTTCATTCTTAGTGAATTCACCCTGTGTATTTTAACATTTATTCCAGTGCAATATTGCACGTAAATCATTTTAAAAGTGATTTTTGTTTTTACTGAGGAATAAGTCGATATTATTCCCTGTGGTGCTAATCGGAAGCATATGGCGAATGCCTTTGAGCTTAACTTGTATTGAACCCTCTAACGTTCCTTCAGAAGTGCAGAAGGGTTTTTAGGATTTTAATTTATACACGGAGTGACAAGTCTAAAATGACACATCTAAGCTGTGGGCAGCCCTAAGGGAGGACAGGGGATTCCATATGTAGTATCGCTATATGAATCGCTATATAAATATATGAAGTATATTTTTCACATTGACCTCCTTTCCAAACTCAGGCAGTGACGACACGAAAGAGCTTTCAAACCCACCTGGATATCCGGATCTTCGCCTTCCTCATTTGTGAATATGAGCAAAACAGCGAAAAAAATGAGAGCAAAGAGACGAACAGAGGAAAAGCTTCCCTTGGAGTGTTAAAAATAAAAGAGACAAACGGTCTGAATGCATTAGAGAGAGTACTAAACTATGCCACTGTACTTCGACTCCATTGGGATGTTAACTGTTGCAACTAGATCTTTGAATCAGTGAATTTAACTCTAGAATCGGATCAGTGAATTAATCGTTTAGATCTGATTCAGAAACTGGTTCATTTTGAAGATCAAACGATTCATTTATTAATCATAACTACTTCCCTCCTGAATGAGCCAAGAAAAGATAAGTCAGATGTTAGTATTTTCATCATCATCATCATCATCATCATCATCAATTTTGATAAAAAACAAAAACAAAAAAAAACACAGCTTGCATTTTGTAATTGTGTATATAGTAAAATTGCATATAATTCAATGACTCACTCAAAAAAAGAGTAATTTGTTTTCTCTCCAGAATTAATCTGTGTTCTTTGAACAACAAATTGGTTGAACAAATTATTCAGTGACTCGCTCATATAGGCTAGTCAATTATTCTGTTCCCAAATGAGTCAGTTATAAAGGAATCTGTTGAGTAAATGATTCAATGACTCATCATAAAAAAATAAAACAGTTCTTTCCTGAATGAATCAGTGTTTGGGAAAGAATCGGTTGTTAATGAGTCAACAAATTACTCATAATACAGTGTTTTGTCGACACCTACTGGTGTAACTATGCAATCCGAGCACTGCTGTTTAATAGTAATATTTATAAAAGTTATATTTAAAAAAAAAAAAAAAAAAGTCACAGGTTTACATGAGACATGAAAAGTGAAACTAATATTCATAAATTTCAGGATGTCTACTATCAACTGAAATCAGACACAACTTGTGTCAAGTGACAGAACTGTATCATTTCACGCTGTAAGTTCAGTTCTTTGGGGAATGTGCCTTTTATTGGGCTGAACAAACCAAGGAATTATTATTATACATCCCATCCATCAAGACTGAAGTGATATATGAAATTATTATTCTTCTTTCCAGTTCCCAAACTTGGTGAGACTGATGTAGCTTCAATAACTTTGTGGATAATAATAAATTACAATATATGTATTTGTAAAAATCCACCTTAGCAACGTGCTCTTTGTAATATATGATTCACTCTTTGTAAATATATGGCGATGTGATAACAAAGAACAGTTTACTAGAGTAAGGTTTACATTGCTGAACCACATATACATCTTACACATCCCTCTATATGTCCTCTATATAAATTCAGCTTTCATCCCTTGTTTCTTCTGAATCATTCTCAACCCTAAGGGCAGGAAACAAAGGCTGAGACGCTCTGTCACAGCGTTTCGTCACTCTCAGGCCAAGACTTCCTAATCTGATATTCTTCACTGTATTTTATGATACAGAAATACTTGAACCTTTGTCTGCAAGATAAATCAAGTCGCCTTAGGCAAGGTCTATCCTGCAGATTTTAGAAGTGTAAGTCCTAAAAAAGGACAAAAAATAGAAAACAATAACAAGGATTTGCTTACTTAAGGGAAACAGCAAAGGTTCTTCTGAATCTGGATCAGTTTTCTAATTTAATGCACAGAAAGCCCTTTCTATCCCTGTCACTGTCTGTCTACACGTGCATGCACACGGTTAGATGTTAAATAAATCCCACTGCACGTCTCAATGGCATTAAATGCATAATTTTTGACATCTAATTTTTCACTCCTATGTCTTTAAAGCAAACTCCGCCCTATGCAGTGACACAGCAATCCCATGTGGCCATTCTTTAATATTTTAATGCCCCCATGCTGTGAATTCTGATATGACACCAGAATGGAAATGTTTAAAGAACAACATTTATTTGAAATTTAAATCCTTTGTAACATTATAAATGTCTTCACTGTCATTTTTGATCAATTTAATGCATCCTTACTAAATGAACATTAATTTATTTGGAAATGAATGAATGAATGAATGAATTAATGAATGAATTAATTAATTAATTAATAATAAATCACGATTGTGTTGCCGCTTAAGTACTTTGAGAGTGTTGAGAATTTCATCATTTCCAGGATTTCTTGAATGCTCAAATTTAATTATAATGGGATTTTATCCTCCCTTGAGTCAATGTTATGTGAAGAAGAGCAACAGAAATACACACGATGCCGTGTTTTGTGTTTTAAACAGATCGAACTGTGGACACTGCGGTTGAGTTTGTGTTTCCTTTGGCATCAAGGTGTCTTAGTCTCATGCATTTGCATTCCCTTGGTACCTTGCATCAATACAAAAGGCTGCATGTTCATTGCTGTAATTCAGAGGACACACATTGTGGTTTTAAAGCCATATTTGCGGCATCCCTTAATGATCTTGGAAGTTTAGATGTTTAAATATTTAGAGTTTTAGAGTTTAAATTGAGTTGCTCTGCAGCATATTTTGTGGTCTTATTTGTTGTGCTTATTATTTATTCATTTACACCTTTTTTTAATTATTTGAGACAACTAACAATTCTTCATTGGCAAGCAATAATTCTTCTAACATTGGTATTCTTCTCAGTGCAACCTGGCAAACACATCCAGCTATATGTGACACTCTCTCCAGTAATAAAAGACAGAGGACAGGTGTAATTATTGCTCAGACAGGACATTTGCTTTAAAGTTTTAGTATGCCTTGCTTCCTAAATGATGACCTCTCCTCCCAAAAACAAACCTCAGATGCTTTCATCCCTTGTTTCTTCTGAATCATTCTCAACCCTAAGGGCAGGAAACAAAGGCTGAGAATACACAGACGTGTAATCGCAGACAAAGATGTTTTAGTTGCTTCACTTCTGCTAAAAATATCCAAAGGCTTCAGAAACCATCACTTATTGCTCAGTGAAAAATACATTTTAAATATGTTTAGAATAAAATGACTGATTATTTTTTTTTTATATTGTAATTTTATTGAAATAATTTATTTTTAATAAGTGATATATACTTTGATTGTTCTTTGTTTCCCTCACATATTGTGTCAAATTTCATGTAAAGTATGCTTTTTAAGTGACACTTTCACTAAAAACATTTCTTAGTGTGATGAAAATGATGCCACAGCTTTTGTAATTCAAATAAGTCTAAATCAATTTAAACACAACAAATATTGAAAAGGTGTCTTTTTTTTTACGAATAATATATTCAACTATATGTAAGCATATATAGTGAATTATTGAATTTTATGAATTGTCATATATTAAAATTGCAAATCTGCACCAGGAACAACAGTTAAACAATAAAATCTATACATAAAAGTCATTTGAAAAGCAACAAAAATAAATAATAAATAATCTGTTTGTACATATATTTATTGTAATACTGTAATTTTTATTTAATTAAATTATTATTGAATTTAAATTGTATAAACTGTAATTTATGACAATTTAATGTCTGCATCTGAAATACATAAATAAATAAATACATACAAATAATAATAATAATAATAATAATTTAAATAAAATAAAAATAATTTGGAAAATCAGCAAAAAATTAACTAAATAAAGGCAGTTTAAAAAGTGTCCAAGATAGTTTAATTGTAATCTTCGTCTAGGTCATAGTTATATAAATATCTAAACATTGATTTACTTTTTTGTTTAATCTTATCTCAATATTCTATGAAGTTACTCTGTGTGGGATACCAAACACTCATTATTTCTGACTCATTAGAGTCAGTATTTGTACTGCATTAGGAAGCTGCTGGGACTCAAGCATAACTCTCAATAATGTTTTAATTTCTAACACAAGTGACCTAGGGCCCACAGGTATCATCAGAAACATACTCCCCCAGTATGTGTTTTATCACTGCTGTTCATTTTACGAGGGCAGTTAAGCAATGTGGAGAAACGCCTGCCAGCTAGCATACCGCTACTCACAACGCTTTAGCTAAAGACAAAACCAGAAGGGAAAGACAAAGATTTAGATTCAGAAAGAATTAGGTTTGTGCTGCTGTTATGAAACCCTGGGAGACTGATGATGCCAGGTTTCAAGTGCAACAGGGTTTCTTCTCATGCATTCTAATGTTCTCTCTGTCTTTCTCTCTCACTCGCTCACAGAGAAGCCAGTGTCTGGTTTTGTGTGAGATGCATGTTTAAGTCCCCTGATGAGAGATGTTAACCCCTATAAGCTGCTTGTGTCCACAATACATGGTCTCGGATACTGGCGGAATAGTTTGGTTTAACAATTGTTGGAAAAGCTACTTTGAAACTGTAGCCTGTCAAACTACAAGCTACTTAAAATCTAAAGTTCAGCTACAAACAAGCTGCCCATTAAAAAGTAGTTAAAAACAAGCTAATCTACAATTGTTAAGCCACTTACAGGGAAAACTCTATTAAAAATATTTAAGATAGTTATATATTTATTGTATATCTGTCTATCTATCTATCTATCTATCTATCTAGCTCTCTCTCTCTCTCTCTCTCTCTATCTATATATATATAACTATATATAATGCCAAGGCTGAATTTATTTGATCAAATAAAGTTCAGTAAAAATTCAGCTTTATAAACAGGCCTTAACTGTTTCAAAACAATGCCATCAAACAGTTGACATGATATTCCCTTTTTAAGTTATTTTACGTTATTTTCGCCAACATTGCAATAAAACAAATTTAATCTGATTTATAAAACTTCTTGTTGACCGTGATCCACTTTAGTGATTTTACAGGAATTCGTCTAGCAATTATTTAGCAAATAAAACCATTTTTGACAACCTCATATCTGGAAAAAATACATGCAACCTCAGATAGAAAGCACTGAGCAGCAGCTGACCTCAAACAATGCACTTTGACCTAAAATAACCTTCGGTTTACTCAAGTGTCTCTCCACCAATGGGAGCGCAGCAATTTCATGCACATAAACCGGCTCGTGAAATGCATCTCAATTTGCCCACATTGATTCATTTCGAGCACTTCCATGTCATTATGAGTATTTCAGTCAGTGACCCGTGGAAATAGTGGTCAGAACACTGAATTATCCATTCAAATATAACCTGTTTTACACATAAATATGTAAAAAAAAAAAAAAAAAGTGTTCTGAATACTAATTATTTGAAAATAGTTTGGTTCAGATTCAAGTGCATCATCAGGACAAACAATCAGTCGCAACTTATGTGGACGCAATGTTCAACCATTAACACATCACTACATATTTATTCTTGTAACTGTTTGGTGCAGATATGAAAATACATAATTATTATTTTTAATTTATCTTCGAAAAGTATTAAAAGTAATAATTTGTTGCTTAATAAATGAAGGCCAAACCAGCTTGTTTTCTATTAAATCCACAAAACCACACTTACGTTCAACATGAAAAAAAAATAAAACAATAAAAAATAAAAAACTTTTTAACCCTCATAATGAATTCAAAATCTGTGTACTATTTTCACATTTACATTTTTGTAATAAAACTCATTATTTATTTTTAAACTAAAACATTATTTTGGAACTAAAACCATTTTGTATCTGATCAGCAACTTCTCATTAATTAGAATATTAATATAACAAATGTTTTAAATGTTGCCATGTTATTGCTGCATTTACCCCCTTTTTAATTAATAAATTATTTTGAATTTCAAATTACACAAGAATCACACACACACACATTTATAACTCATGATTGCCCAAAACAGTCCAACTTTATGAAACCTACATATTTATTTCTATCAAAACAACATAAATATTACTCGTACAATGTAAAAAAAAAAAAAAATGTACTTGCACAAATTTTCACTTTCAGAAGAAATGGCTATATCCCTTCAAAATAATTATACAAATCTGAAACAAAAATAAACTATGTGCATTTTGAGGGTCTTAAAGCAATATGCAGAGTTTTGACCCCTTACTAAAAAATATGCTTTTTTTTTTTTTAGACATTTTTATATATCTCTTCCAAGTCAAAATGGACCCAAATACGTTATGAGGGTTATTAAAATATAATAATGATATACAATTTCAGGCTAATGTATTTCTATAATTCTGACTGTCTTTACATATTTATGTTTGTGTTCTTCATAAATCAGAGGTCTTTATACTAATGGAGTAGATTGTTTCGAGTGCATACACTGTACTTATGTTTCAACGAGTCACATAACGATGGTCCAAACAAAACATGAGTATAAGAGATCCACTGTGCACTAATAATCTTTTTTGTGAGTGACAGGAATCAGTGAGGAAAAGTGGTGGGACACTGTGGCGAGTGTTTATTGTCTATTGACCTGGCCGGTGTCAGGGAAGGGTGTGCGACGTCAACGCTGTGCATAGATTACTTGATGACAGATACATCACTGTAAGAAAAGGGGCTAGGCAAACCAATTTCTTCCTTGTAACAATCCTTGACACAACGACACCAAGTCAACTGGCATTTGTGATAGTGATGGTGTCTCAGCTTGCATTCCAATGCTTAGCCTTTCGGAACGGTTCAAACAGAGGTGATGGAAATAAATAGATGAATAAAAAGACTCACGTGGCAAAGTTTGATCTATATTTTGTTATGTAAGTCCAAGTTGGTTGAAATGAATGATTAATGCATGTTTTGAGTGAAAAGTGAGTGAAAATGACGTGACATGTGGCCAAGTATGGTGACCCATACTCGGAATTAGTGCTCTGCATTTATCCCATCCTAAGTGCACACACACAGCAGTGAACACACACCCGGAGCAGTGGACAGCCATTTATGCTGCGGCGCCCGGGGAGCAGTTGGGGGTTCGGTGCCTTGCTCAAGGGCACCTCAGTCGTAGTATTGAAGGTGGGAGAGAGCGCTGTACATTCACTCCCCCCACCTACAATCCCTGCTGGTACGAGACTTGAACCTGCAACCTTTGGGTTACGAGTCCGACTCTCTAACCATTAGGCCACGACTTCCAAAAGCCTTCTTTGCAGCATAGATTCAGCCCTTTTCATTTGCAAAACAAACACTTTTGTTTTTAATCACATCAAGTCAATCAGAATGATATGATGAAGCTGTACATAATTTGTAAGGATAGATACAAAAACGCAGACTGTGGATTGCTAGCAATCACACGCATATCAGGAATGTATCGCTGTGACAGACGAGTCAATGACAAATAAAGATGTCTGAGATGAAGAAAATGAAAAACCTTTTTAAAGATTAGATGAAAATGTATTTGTGAAATTCTAGGAATTTAATATTTGTATTAATCATTGTTTCATGGTTTAAAAAAAAATGTGTTTTCCATTTTCAAACAAAGTTTATATAGTACTATTATAAACAATATATTATAGCAATGTGATAAATATAATATTGAATGTAAAATTTATTTTGAAAATAAATGAAACACATTAATATTAAAATATTAAAATATGTATTTTGATTATATATTAATTTCTATAATATGTCTATATATTTCAGACTGATCATCTCAGGATGACACACTTTATGCCCAATAAAAGTATCAAAATGTATTTTAGTTGAGAAATTGCAAACATGTTCATCAAATAAGAGGTGCATTGAAGCTGTTGTATTTATGAAAGACCTTGTCAGTCTATTTTTGAATTAATTAACCAATCCGGACACACACAAAAAATAAAAGGCATGTCATTGACCCAGATGTATTGATGAAGACTGCTTTTACATTTATATATATATATTTTTTTTTTTTCATGCCATATCATCTACTATCTCATAGCAAAATGTAGCTGGTTCTTGTTCTTTTTTAGACAGCTAATGGGTTTCCAGCTTCAGAGAATAAGGAGAATAGGGGGAAAAAGAAGATAACGTGAACAACATATCTCTGCTTTGTGTAGTTTTTATGTCATGCTCTCTGATCTTAAGGCATATATAACCTATAAAAATAGGCCGGTGTTAAAGCATTTATACAAAAAAAACAAAAAAAAAAAAAAAAACAAAAGGACGGTTTGGTAACATGATTATATTGATGTTCATGGTACTGCAAGAAAAAAAAAAAAAAAAAAAAAAAAAAAAAACAAAAGGACGGTTTGGTAACATGATTATATTGATGTTCATGGTACTGCAAGGTAATTTAATAGTACTAACATGTCTTTGAAGTACCTTGAACCACTATATAAATATTACAGTAACCTCCTTGTTCATGCTGTTTTTGAACTTGGTGAATGAATGATGAGCTAATTATGAACATTTTTGAAATGTTACTTTTGAATGTTCTCTGAACATTCTGAAACAAGTAGTACATTTTTTTTTTGGAAATGTCAGATGAACGTCTAGCTAAAATGAACAATGTTTTTTTTTTTTTTTTTTTTTTTCGAGAAC
>NW_015557124.1:16242-18852 GCF_001515605.1 Sinocyclocheilus anshuiensis | reverse complement strand
AGCTAAAATGAACAATTTTTTTTTTTTTTTTTTTTTCTTCTCGAGAACATAAATACCAGATCAATTTGAACGAATGTGCTAATGTTACTGGAAGAACGCTTGTTCAGCTTTGAAAGGGCATTGCCGGAACGTTCTGAGAATGTTCCCTGTTAGCTGTGTAACAGTCTGAATCACGAGACAGTTGAAGTGTTTTCAGTTGGTCTGTTCCTGCAGGCCGTACTGTATATGTCGATGAGCTCAGCGGTCGCAGATGACCACGGTGGCCTGTGAATGTCTCCCCAGTGGGTCGTCTGTGTTTGTTCATTTTATGTCTGGCTGTCAAAGCTTTACATTGACCCTGAATCAGATTCACTGCTACGGTTTCATAAAGCTGCTGAGATCACATGAATACATAAAGAAGAGGCATGCAACATCCTGCTTTCACAAGTTCATTCTAGACAAAGAAGACCATTACTTCAAGTAAAACACAGGTAATAGTTAGACCTATTATAATAATTATTGTCGTTAACATTCAGGGCTTTGTAGAGTTTCCTTACCTTTACTGAACAATATAATGCTTCCTAATGTGAAAAAGGAAGATTGTGTGAATAATTTCCCAAACAACGCCAGTGCCCCTTAGTGTTTATACAGGGTACTGCACCAAAACAGTAGCTATAAAGACATTACTTTTATTTATTTTATTTATGTATTTATTTTAATGAGCAAACACTTAACCTTATGATCTATTAGATACTATTTTTAGTTATATACCATACACATTTGGCAGTGGAAAATACAATAGGCAGAAATTAAAAACATGATTTAAATGCATTACTGTGGATTTGTGCATTTCAGCATTTTTAAAAGATGTGAGAGTGATTAGCACTAAATTATTAATAATGTTTTATTATTATTATTATTATTATTATTATTATTATTATTATTATTATTATCAGTTTTTAAATACAGTTTTTGCTGCTTAATATTTTTGTGGAAGCCATCATACATTTTTTAGTATTTTGATTCAAAGAAAGTGTTTATTTAAAATTGAAATATTTTGTAGCATTATTAATGAGTTTGATGTCATATTTGAACAACTTACATATTTGATGCATCCTTGCAGAATAAATATATATATATATATTTTTTTTTTATATAAAATAAAATAAAATACATAGCAGGGCAACTGTTTTCAACATTGATAATAATCAGTAATGTTTCTTGAGAAGCAAATCAGCATATTAGAATGATTTCTGAAGGATCATGTGACACTGAAGAATGGAGTAATGATGCTGAAAATTCAGCTTTTTATCACAGGAATTGATTACACTGTGAAATACATTCAAATAGAAATCAGTTATTTTAAATTGCAATTCAAAATATTAATAAATACTACAGTAGTATACTAAAATAGCACTGTTTCTCATTACATTAATGTGAATATAGTAATAGGAATATAGTATTTATTCAATTTCATTAATGAAAATGAAAATGTGACTCATTTTTGCAATGCAAATAATCTTCTAAAATACATTCTGATAAAAGGTTTCATTTTCTTTATGCAAAATATAGTTTCTTGTTTTTTTTTTTTTTTTTTTCTGTATTTTTGTTCAAATAAATGCAGCCATGATGCATACTTCTATCAAAAACATTCAAAAATCTTAATTGTTCCAAACATTTGACTGGTAGTTTAGGATTACATGATGTCAAATGCGATATGCGTGTCCTAACTGCTGATATAGATAAAGCAATACAATAAAACTATGTGGCCATTCATCACAGAGGTTGTTATTTGTCCATCGCGCGCTTCTGCTTCCACCTATACATGCACGCTGCTGTCTGACTGTTTGTCACACAACCTTCCCGTGGGTATTGGCTTATAATTATTTCTCTACATTTCTTGCCCAAAGCACCCTGAAATGTCAAGCAACGCAGTACTCAAGGTAACAGGGAAAGTCAGTGCAAGAGGACGAGTTTGACAAGCTTCTATTAAGCAATTTGAGTTAATTAGCAACTTCTTCCATTATTCATGCAAGATCGGTGTTTGTTCTCTGTCATAAATTAATGCAAAGTTTAACAAAGTCGCCAAGTGTGACTACGTAATTATGTTTCTTCTATGTGTCTATTTATTTTCCCGACAAATCTGACGAGGGCGATGTTTGTCCTTTGTAATAAGGGGCAAGACATCTGTTTTTATTTATTATTTATTTATTTTTTAATTTTGTATGCCTCGGTATCATGAACATGACCCAGGGTCCATTAAGTGAGTTATCAAACATATTTTACATAATGGCTTTCTTGTGTTATTTGATAATTAGATGACAAATCTCAGCCTTTCACAGAGAGCAAGCAAATAACGCTCGTTACTAATTCCGCTCATTACTCTAATGAGATGATTTCATTATCTTTGGAGGACTTTGTCAACCAACAAGGGCAGATTCAAGTTCTACAAGGTGTATACGGTGTTTTGTCTTGACAAAAAAAATCTGATTCTTGAGTGCTGGACCAGGGGGTCAAGGTTTGGTTTTGGTTATAATCCAGTTAACCCCTACTTGGTAAATCATGTAACTACACAATATCTATATCTATATCTATCTATCTATATATATATATATATATATATATATATAT
>NW_015557124.1:13040-14396 GCF_001515605.1 Sinocyclocheilus anshuiensis | reverse complement strand
TATATATAAACACAAAGTTTGGTTTCAGTAAGATTATTTGTATTTTTTTAATTTTTTTAATAAATTAATTGTTCTGCAAGGATGCATTAAATTGATCAAAAGTGACAATAATGTCAAATTATATATATATTTTTTTAATAAATTAATTGTTCTGCAAGGATGCATTAAATTGATCAAAAGTGACAATACAATTTATAATGTCAAATTTAAAATAAATGTTGTTTTCCTTTTTTTTCTTTTTAACAAAGAACCCTGAATTAAATGTATTTCCACAAAAATATGAGGCAGCACAAGCATTTTCAACATTGATCATAATAATAAATGTTTTTGTGCAGCAAATCAGCATGATTTCTGAAGGATGATGTGACACTGACTAGAGTAACGATGCTGAAAATTCGACTTTGTGTCACATGAATAGATTACATTTTTTAAATATATTTAAATAGAAAATAGTTATTTTAAATCATAATATACAGTAAGTTTCAAATGTAATAATATAACAATATTTATGATTTTTCTGTATTTTTGATCAAATTAATGCAGCGTTGGTAAGCATTTTGCATGTTTAATTTCAAAATGTAAATGTTGCTATTTTCAAAATGACTGGCTGGTAATGTTGGGGAACATGTCTCCAGAATCTGCTTAGATTCTGTTTTCTCACAGAGGAAAACAAACCTGTGTAACCTTAGAAAGCCAGCTTTGTCAAACCTCCCGTCTTACGGCAGCAAACACTCTCCAGGTGGCGACTTTCTGCTGGAGATCAAACCGTTAAATGATTACCTTCCCCTCACACTGAAGTCTGCCTTAAGTCAACATTGTCTCTGACCTCCATTTTCGACAAAACTAAAAAAAAACTGAAGATAAAATGCTGTAATTGTTTCATTGGAAGTCCCACCTGAGACCGTTTAGGCTGGGGGATAAATGCCGCGGCTGATGCCCGTGTTCCAGTAGCTTGGTCACGTATTGAGGGATTTGGAGTGAAAGGGGAAGCTCTGGCCCGTGCCCAGGGGCCACGACATTAGCATTCTGTGCACTGGTAAGGCTATCCAGGTCTATATATATATATATATATATATATATATATATATATTTTTTTTTTTATCCATTGTTGGCCATTCAAAAGCTACCTACTCACTCACAAATACATAAATAAATATTACTTATTTTGGTCTGTCACTGAACCAATAATGTGATTAACACCAACAAATACAAATAAAATGTGTACTGTTATGTTAAATATTTATTATGAATTGTGATAATTCTAGCATTAAACTTTCAAGCTCCATCTATTAAAGACATCTGAGCTGTCAGAGATGACATTTGACCATATTTAACAAAAAATTACCAAATTATCAT
>NW_015557124.1:1208-13030 GCF_001515605.1 Sinocyclocheilus anshuiensis | reverse complement strand
AATTATTGACATATAATTATGACAGAAAATATGAACATTCATACTATATAACTATAATGTATTATTATAATAATCACCAGTGTATCTGATGTTGCTGAACTCATACAATATTTGTAATATGAGAAGTGGACCTTAAAGAAAGATGCAGGCTGTTTTTCTTGTCTTAGGACAACTTCGATTAACTTTTTTGATCCACTGAATAGTATATATATATATATATATATATATATATATAGTTATACAATTTCTTTAAAAGTGCTGTGACAAACTTTATAAAATCTGATTCTGATGCATTAGAGTTTTCTTGTGGCATAACTAAATAAATAAATAAATAATCATGAGCTTTGGGAGCCGTTTTAACACATGCAATGTCGTCAGCATTTCTAAATGCCTGCCACTGAGCTACAAAGTCACATCTGATCTAAAATATATCAGCTTTTGATCAGTCGATCTCACTGACTGACACAGATTTAAAGGTATTCAGACATTCACATTTTACTCCTGAAAAGTCAGATAAAGGCAGTCTGCACTTCCTGTCTCTTATCTGCACTCACTCTGAGCCACAGATAATCTCAGTAACACATGTCACTCTCCTCTCTAACCGAGCCTGTCAGGAACAGCGCAGACACCTGTCTCTGACCGCCACCGCTGGGAAGCATCAGCATTTCACTCAGGTGTCCTGCTCATGGAAGCGGCCTGATGATGTCCACTGTTCTAAACCGGTGGGGTCTGTTCCAGACTCTGATTTCCCCGGAGACTCCTTGAATTGGTGCGGAACAGACTCTATAAACTAGATCAAACCGTGTCCGGTCAGTTAAATGTGATAGTGCTGCAGGAAATGTAAGAAAAGCTTGTTTTTATTTCATTATATGCAGTCATTACTAAATCATTTAAGCAATTAACAATGTGGGAGGGAGTTATTTGTGCTATGTCTGATTTAGATGTGATATATACAGCAAATAATATACAAAATCATTGCACACCTGACAAACTAAATGGTGTCCTACTGTATAACTAGTACTTTTTTTTTTCTTTCAGGAATTGGTCAGATAGATAAATAGACAGACAGACAAACAGACCAGTGCTTTAGAATCAGTGTTATTTTAGTATTATGTATATACTATAAGTATTAATTACAGTTTTGAATTAGCTTTCCAGTTTTCATTTAATGTGCTTTTATCGTTTCAAAGCTTTAATTATTATTTTTTATTTAAATTATAGTTTTAGTACTGCTAGTATATTGACCTAAACGTTATTTATTTCAGTGATTTCTCACTTGGGGCATGTTGTCACACTGTACTGCATACATTCTCACTAATTTGGTATATGTATGAATTTCTAACGTTTTCACAATATATGCATTTTAAATAGTGTATATATGTGTTTTGAATGGTTAAATGGTTAATTATGAACAAATAATTCAAAATTGAGAAGAGGAAGGAAGGAAAGAAAGAAAGAAAGAAAGAAAGAAAGAAAGAAAGAAAGAAAACTGAAGCAATAACATAAACTCTTTCCAATTTCCAATTGCCCCATAATGACAAAAAAATAAATAAAAAATCCTTTCAGTTCAATCCTTATTGTTCAAGAGCTATTACAAAGATATTATAACACTAATGTTTTAGTATGTGAAAATAAAATCCAAATAATTGCAATTTTTTTTTTTTTTGCAGTATGTGCAATAAAAATAAATTCAGCCATTGGATAAGCGTAAAATACTTATTTCAAAAACATTCAATTATTATTCCAAACATTTGACTGTTAAGACATATATCCTCCGATGAAATACTTTTCTTTAAATCAGAGGTTTTCAAACTGTGCTGGACACGCAGCTAGGGTCATTACGATTCAGCTGATGAGTTAATTCAGCTTAAAGGACACATCCAAAATAAGCAGCGCTGATGAGGCTCCAGAACGCTGTGAAAACCCCTGCTTTAAATCATTCAAAAACTCATTTCCACTATCAACAGATCATACTGCAGTGGCGTTCCTGTGTCTCCTCACCAGAAGAGGGCGATGTGAGACAGACAACCATGTCCCTTTTGAGCAGAACGTGTCAGCTCTGAAACATGTCCTAATATATTCTTCATTATGTCTGCAGGCTAGAAACACTTCCACCCCGTATAATTTGGTGGGAAAGCACATTACACGGGCTTCTGTTTTTTGGGGGTTCAGCTATTTACTGAGAGTTAAGCCTCAGAGAGCTGCACACAACAGCTCTGAGACATGCATTCAAGTCAGCAAATACGTACTCGCCACAAGGCCAGACCGAGTGGGGGGTATTTAAAAAAGTATGAAATTAGCAATTTAACAAACAATAAATATAATACATATTTTAATGAATTTATTACAAGGATTATAGAACAAGATGATGCAAGTGAACCATTGTGTTCCTATATAAATAGATAAGTAGGGGTTGAATTAAACAAGATAAACGTTTTTATTGCATATATCAGTTTCTCATGCACATTAATTTGAATCCTTGTTATTCCATCACATTTATTATCTTATGGAATTCAAGTAAACCATAAGAACCCATTTATAGAGAAAACCTGCTCTAGTAAGTAACAAGAGACATTTAATTGCTATTTAACTTTGTAATAGTGAATGCATGATGGACTGCAATAAAATTTTCCTCCACAATCCTCAGAAAAGACAGAAGCATGACTGTCAGACATGATATTAAAGCAGTGATCCGGGTTCAAGAAGTTAAGCTGTAACGACGGCATCGGTGACATGATGTCAATTACCACAGAAAATAATGTTGACTCGTCACTCAGCTTCTGAAAACATGTAATGATCACAAATAATGCACTTAGTGGCTCTAGAATACATGTTAAAAATGTCATATGTATATATAAAAATTTCAAGTATATACAAGCCATTTCACCAAATCTTTCTCAATACACTGTCCTGTTACCTCAATAATGTATTAGGTGTAATTTTGAAAATACAAATTTTTGGAAAATCTCTAGAATTCACTCAGTAGTCTTTGCCTTATACTCTGGTTGCACGAAACACTACTGGAACCTTTATCTCTTCTTTTGTTTTGAATCAGTGCTTTGTCGCACTTATCAAACTGAGCAAGTCATGTGATTTCAGCAAACAAGACTTTGCATAACAGTTCCGAAGCGTTGCGAAACATCAGTGGTTTGATGTTAGGAAGGGTTGATCTCAAGTAAACCTGTGAACCAGAGTAAACTGATCTCGAGACGGTTTGATGATTCAAAGCTGAGCAAAAAATGTTCTTTTAAAGTTATACCATTTCTTTAAAAGTGCTGTGACAAACTTTATATTTTCAGATATTTTGTTGAACATTGTTGAACATATGTCCGCTGTGTTCTGGCTGTATTTTAGAACCAATGTCCTCAGTGAAACATTTGGTTCAACTGATTCAAAGTTTCAAAAGTCTTCTTCCATTATTACATGACATGAGTGAGATAAAACCACATACTAATATTTTATATGCAAAGTTGACTTGATTTTTTTTTTTACTGTTGTCATGACCACACATAGCCAGTAAACCCAAATTTCATGATACATGCAAGTATCCACTCAGAAACAATTCAAGTAGTTCTACTGCTATTCTTGTGTGTTTTTTTACAAACACTGTGTTCTGTACAACAGTCTCATGGCAATTCTATGTTTTGATAAATTGGTGTCTAATTCCTATGATCTGCTTATGCTCCACTGATGGTTGAGTTTAGAGGTGGACAAACATGCTTACTTTTTTTATTATATATATATATATATATATATATATATATATATATACATTTTCATAAATCACATCATACGAATTTATCTGAAATCACCACCTTGTAAATTACTCATGTTTTCTCATGAGATCACATTGTTTCTGTCATAACTGATAACCTTCATCCATACATTTTTTTCTCTAAAAAAAAAATTGTTTTTTTGTGAATCACTTTGTAAAAAATTGCCACCTTGCACGTTTTGTCATTAGATTGGGTTGTTTCCATAATAATAAGTGATGACACATTCCCATGGCAATTCATAACTATTCTATGTTTTGCTGAATTTCTGGCTAATTCGTATGATCTCAATCTGTTCACGATGGTTATGTTTAGGGTTGGACCGCTTACTTTTTGCTTACTAAAACTGTGTTTTTTTTTTTTTTACGAATTACACTGTAGGAATTAATCACCAGCTCACATAATACTTAAGTTTTTGTCATAACTGACAACCTTCATACATACTTTTTTTTTCTTTCTAAAAATGGTACAAATATTGTATGAAATTGTAAAATTGTATGAAATTACACCTTGTAAAATACTTTTCTCATGAGATTAGATTGTTTCTGTCATAATTGACAACACAATATCAAAATTCTGAAGTATTTTACACTTTGAGGAATTGGTTTCTAATTCCTACAACCTTATTTGTACGTTTTAACACTATCTGCTTGTGCTTTACTGACGGTTAGGTTTAGAGGTGGTTCTTAATGCATTTTATTCCCTAAAAGATCATACATTTTTTGTAAGATCAGGTTGTTTCTGTCATAAATGGTGACACAATCCCATGCCAATTTGTAACTATTTTACATTTCATATGCATCTGCTTACACCCCACTGACAGTGAAGTTTAGGATTGGACCTTTATGCTTAGTTTAAAATGTTTTTGTGTAAATCACATCATACAAGTTTAAATGAAATCGCAGCTTTATAAAATACCTCAGTTATAATCGACAACAAACCACAAATGCTGTTGATGAGGGAATGTGTCTTGTGGACCTTTTTGTTTTTGAAATCATCCGTCAACTGTTTAAATTAGTCAAACCCATGTGACTGAATCTTGGTTCTTGATTGACCAGGTCAACATTCATTTGCATCTCCAGGACAAGCTGTCCCCTCTTGTCCATCCACTGCGTGTCCATCTGGGTCAGCACAGGTTAGCACATCCCATCCACGACGGGCGTTGAATAGACATCGCACGTGGACGAACAAAAGCTTGCGAGACAATACATCCCAGTTTTCCACAAACTCGGCACAAAGCCGCTGAGCTTTAGATAAACATGACACATTCATTTTTAATTTGTTGAAACACAGCCAGACAATCGACAGGATATGACTCCTGTGTAAAGGCAGGTCATAAAGCTTTGTTCTGCAGTGCCATGAGAAGAGATACGAGCTCTCAAAAGGTGACAACCTCATGCTGTCTGTGGTCTGGCCCAAGGGAGGTATCAAATGAGAGTCAGAATGCTCACCTACCTTGAGGATAAAGTTTAATACAATAGATGTTTTAATATGGCCAGACACATACTGTTCTGTGCCCGCTTGATCAAAACATATCATGTGAATCATGTGGTGGCACTGGCCTGATTATCAAGCGCACCAGCTATTACAAAGATATTATAACACTAATGTTTTAGTATGTGAAAATAAAATCCAAATAATTGCAATTTTTTTTTTTTTGCAGTATGTGCAATAAAAATAAATTCAGCCATTGGATAAGCGTAAAATACTTATTTCAAAAACATTCAATTATTATTCCAAACATTTGACTGTTAAGACATATATCCTCCGATGAAATACTTTTCTTTAAATCAGAGGTTTTCAAACTGTGCTGGACACGCAGCTAGGGTCATTACGATTCAGCTGATGAGTTAATTCAGCTTAAAGGACACATCCAAAATAAGCAGCGCTGATGAGGCTCCAGAACGCTGTGAAAACCCCTGCTTTAAATCATTCAAAAACTCATTTCCACTATCAACAGATCATACTGCAGTGGCGTTCCTGTGTCTCCTCACCAGAAGAGGGCGATGTGAGACAGACAACCATGTCCCTTTTGAGCAGAACGTGTCAGCTCTGAAACATGTCCTAATATATTCTTCATTATGTCTGCAGGCTAGAAACACTTCCACCCCGTATAATTTGGTGGGAAAGCACATTACACGGGCTTCTGTTTTTTGGGGGTTCAGCTATTTACTGAGAGTTAAGCCTCAGAGAGCTGCACACAACAGCTCTGAGACATGCATTCAAGTCAGCAAATACGTACTCGCCACAAGGCCAGACCGAGTGGGGGGTATTTAAAAAAGTATGAAATTAGCAATTTAACAAACAATAAATATAATACATATTTTAATGAATTTATTACAAGGATTATAGAACAAGATGATGCAAGTGAACCATTGTGTTCCTATATAAATAGATAAGTAGGGGTTGAATTAAACAAGATAAACGTTTTTATTGCATATATCAGTTTCTCATGCACATTAATTTGAATCCTTGTTATTCCATCACATTTATTATCTTATGGAATTCAAGTAAACCATAAGAACCCATTTATAGAGAAAACCTGCTCTAGTAAGTAACAAGAGACATTTAATTGCTATTTAACTTTGTAATAGTGAATGCATGATGGACTGCAATAAAATTTTCCTCCACAATCCTCAGAAAAGACAGAAGCATGACTGTCAGACATGATATTAAAGCAGTGATCCGGGTTCAAGAAGTTAAGCTGTAACGACGGCATCGGTGACATGATGTCAATTACCACAGAAAATAATGTTGACTCGTCACTCAGCTTCTGAAAACATGTAATGATCACAAATAATGCACTTAGTGGCTCTAGAATACATGTTAAAAATGTCATATGTATATATAAAAATTTCAAGTATATACAAGCCATTTCACCAAATCTTTCTCAATACACTGTCCTGTTACCTCAATAATGTATTAGGTGTAATTTTGAAAATACAAATTTTTGGAAAATCTCTAGAATTCACTCAGTAGTCTTTGCCTTATACTCTGGTTGCACGAAACACTACTGGAACCTTTATCTCTTCTTTTGTTTTGAATCAGTGCTTTGTCGCACTTATCAAACTGAGCAAGTCATGTGATTTCAGCAAACAAGACTTTGCATAACAGTTCCGAAGCGTTGCGAAACATCAGTGGTTTGATGTTAGGAAGGGTTGATCTCAAGTAAACCTGTGAACCAGAGTAAACTGATCTCGAGACGGTTTGATGATTCAAAGCTGAGCAAAAAATGTTCTTTTAAAGTTATACCATTTCTTTAAAAGTGCTGTGACAAACTTTATATTTTCAGATATTTTGTTGAACATTGTTGAACATATGTCCGCTGTGTTCTGGCTGTATTTTAGAACCAATGTCCTCAGTGAAACATTTGGTTCAACTGATTCAAAGTTTCAAAAGTCTTCTTCCATTATTACATGACATGAGTGAGATAAAACCACATACTAATATTTTATATGCAAAGTTGACTTGATTTTTTTTTTTACTGTTGTCATGACCACACATAGCCAGTAAACCCAAATTTCATGATACATGCAAGTATCCACTCAGAAACAATTCAAGTAGTTCTACTGCTATTCTTGTGTGTTTTTTTACAAACACTGTGTTCTGTACAACAGTCTCATGGCAATTCTATGTTTTGATAAATTGGTGTCTAATTCCTATGATCTGCTTATGCTCCACTGATGGTTGAGTTTAGAGGTGGACAAACATGCTTACTTTTTTTATTTTATATATATATATATATATATATATATATATATATATATACATTTTCATAAATCACATCATACGAATTTATCTGAAATCACCACCTTGTAAATTACTCATGTTTTCTCATGAGATCACATTGTTTCTGTCATAACTGATAACCTTCATCCATACATTTTTTTCTCTAAAAAAAAAATTGTTTTTTTGTGAATCACTTTGTAAAAAATTGCCACCTTGCACGTTTTGTCATTAGATTGGGTTGTTTCCATAATAATAAGTGATGACACATTCCCATGGCAATTCATAACTATTCTATGTTTTGCTGAATTTCTGGCTAATTCGTATGATCTCAATCTGTTCACGATGGTTATGTTTAGGGTTGGACCGCTTACTTTTTGCTTCTAAAACTGTTTTTTTTTTTTTTTTACGAATTACACTGTAGGAATTAATCACCAGCTCACATAATACTTAAGTTTTTGTCATAACTGACAACCTTCATACATACTTTTTTTTTCTTTCTAAAAATGGTACAAATATTGTATGAAATTGTAAAATTGTATGAAATTACACCTTGTAAAATACTTTTCTCATGAGATTAGATTGTTTCTGTCATAATTGACAACACAATATCAAAATTCTGAAGTATTTTACACTTTGAGGAATTGGTTTCTAATTCCTACAACCTTATTTGTACGTTTTAACACTATCTGCTTGTGCTTTACTGACGGTTAGGTTTAGAGGTGGTTCTTAATGCATTTTATTCCCTAAAAGATCATACATTTTTTGTAAGATCAGGTTGTTTCTGTCATAAATGGTGACACAATCCCATGCCAATTTGTAACTATTTTACATTTCATATGCATCTGCTTACACCCCACTGACAGTGAAGTTTAGGATTGGACCTTTATGCTTAGTTTAAAATGTTTTTGTGTAAATCACATCATACAAGTTTAAATGAAATCGCAGCTTTATAAAATACCTCAGTTATAATCGACAACAAACCACAAATGCTGTTGATGAGGGAATGTGTCTTGTGGACCTTTTTGTTTTTGAAATCATCCGTCAACTGTTTAAATTAGTCAAACCCATGTGACTGAATCTTGGTTCTTGATTGACCAGGTCAACATTCATTTGCATCTCCAGGACAAGCTGTCCCCTCTTGTCCATCCACTGCGTGTCCATCTGGGTCAGCACAGGTTAGCACATCCCATCCACGACGGGCGTTGAATAGACATCGCACGTGGACGAACAAAAGCTTGCGAGACAATACATCCCAGTTTTCCACAAACTCGGCACAAAGCCGCTGAGCTTTAGATAAACATGACACATTCATTTTTAATTTGTTGAAACACAGCCAGACAATCGACAGGATATGACTCCTGTGTAAAGGCAGGTCATAAAGCTTTGTTCTGCAGTGCCATGAGAAGAGATACGAGCTCTCAAAAGGTGACAACCTCATGCTGTCTGTGGTCTGGCCCAAGGGAGGTATCAAATGAGAGTCAGAATGCTCACCTACCTTGAGGATAAAGTTTAATACAATAGATGTTTTAGTATGGCCAGACACATACTGTTCTGTGCCCGCTTGATCAAAACATATCATGTGAATCATGTGGTGGCACTGGCCTGATTATCAAGGGCACCATCATTTAGGTCAGAAACAAGGCTTTGTTTAAGTCGTATCGGTAAAGCTCAGTTTGGGGGACTCGTGAACAGGCTAAGAATAGAAACCTTTGACTTTTGGGTGTAGATGAACTTTTTCTAGTTTGACAAGGAACCTTACAGAGACCTTCTCGGATTTTCTTCCTTCTGTTGTGATTGCAGGTGCTCTAAAGCAGACAGTTATTGAATTAATAATTACTGGTGCTTGCTAATGCTTGACGTTTGACTTAAGATGGTAAAATCTTTAAAAAAAAAGGAAAAAAAAAATAAAATTTCATATTTATGTCTTCATCATCACTTCTGATCAATTTGAATGAAGAATGCATCCTTGCTAAACAAAAGTATTAATTTCTATAATTTTGTTCCACAACCAACCACACCCCCCCCATTAAAAAAAATGATACTGGCTCCAAGCTTTTGAATGGTATATTGTGCAATGTTACAATGTTTTTATTTCAGATAAATGCTGATCTATGGATTTTTCTATTCATCAAAGAATCCTGAAAAAAAAAATACTCAACTGTTTTAAATATTGATAATAATAATGATAAACAATGTTTCTTGAACAGCAAATCAGCATATTAGAATGAAACATTTCTTTATTAAGCATAAAAAAGATCCAAATTGCTTTATAATGGCAGGTGAGTAAAGCAAGCAAGCAAATGAATGAATGAATGAACAAACAAACGAATGAATGAATGAATGAATGAATGAATGAATGAATGCATGAATGAATGAATGAATGAATGAATTAACAAACAAACAAACAAACGAATGAATGAATGGATGAACGAATGCATTAATGCATGAATGCATGAATGAATGAATGAATGAATTAATTAATTAATACTTATATTGAGAGCTTTAATGATATACTAAACATAACAGAAAATCACTTATAACTTTCTCTGTATGTTTTCTGGAGTAATTTATTTGAGTAAATAAAGCTGGGCACCATAACCGAATGTGTGCACAGAAATTAAATTAGCCATATTTTGGAGCTCATTACCTTTTCATAAACTATCACTGAGGCAGTGCTGCATAGTTTTATTTATTTTATAAATATGTCTTATGGATGCTCAGGAGACTTTATCACAAACCTAAATGGTATGATTGAAGGCCTCTCTCACGCTCAAGAGCATATTGTTAAGAATATTTCCACTGTATGCAAAGTATGTACGTTTTTATTTAAATTTCTAAAAATTCATGAGAGATGTCATTCAGAACTTTTATGAGCATTATGTTACACATTTGCTGTGCTTGCTGCAAATCCTAAAATAGATTGACAGATCTAATTTAATTTAATTTAATTTAATATTATTTTTTTATTGTGTGATAAAGTCTGATTGAAAGAAAGAAAGAAAGAAAGAAAGAAAGAAAGAAAGAAAGAAGCACCACAACTGTTTTTTTAGCATTGATAAAAAAATAAAATTTTGAGCAGCAAATCAGTATATTAGAATGATTTCTGAAGGATAAGGTGACACTGAAGATTGGAGTAATGATGCTGAAAATTCAGCTTTGCGTCACAGAAATATACAGTTTAGATTTGTTTTTTCTCCACAATATTACTGTATTATTGTTAAAATAAATGCAGCCTTGATGAGCATAAAAAAAAAAACTTATTTCAAAAACATAATTGTACTGTAGGCCTTGTTTTTGAATCCAATCTGTGATTAAAAGTGTGATACTGTACCTTAGATCACTCTTTACTCTTTGTGATTAATCATACAGTACAATAGGATTTATCTTTGATCAGACTTATCTATGACATGCAGGACTAATAATCATATAACTGCTCCCTGCTCTAGAAATGTGTTCTGTGGAAAAGTTAAATCCGTGCATTTACCGGAGCGCCGTGATTCCATCGAGCTGAGCATGTCTTAACTCAGCATTCATTAGCAGCTGCTGACACTGAACTTCAGAATGCTGTTTCCTAGAGAATCTCAGAGTAATTCAGCCCAAACAGATGGCAAAGGCAGGTGCCCTATTCGGCAAATCAATTATATACATTGATAACACGACTCTATTGACCTGGATTCCTTTGCACTGCATGACTGGAAAAAAAAAAAAAAAAAAGCATTTTACTATACTCTAAAACGCACAGTTGCACTAAAGTATTTGGATGTTTCAGTCAGATGAAAAAATGTCAAAATGTCATTGCATTCGATAAACTAAACCAGGCAGCATTTATTTGTTATATATTTTTTCACAAGCAGCACACTTTTCAAGCAAAACATTTCTCAAGTTCAAGAATCAGACACTTTATTAACCCAGGATGACCCTACGGCACTTTCATTCATGTATTGGTGTTTCTTCAACTATGGGCACTTTTGGCCTTGTGGACTTTTAGAAAATTAAAACACACATTCACACTCTAGTTTAGTATTTAATTTGTCTTTAACAATGTCAAATGTGCATTCATGCATCATGCATGCATTTCCCCCCCCCCTAAAAATTACATTTCACAATGACACTTCCACCTCATCTCAAATTCTATTTTTTATGGTAGCTAAAATGATTACATTACATTACATTACATTACATTACATTATATTATATTATATTATATTATATATGACCCTGCACCACAAAACCAATCATAAGGGTCAAAATAGGACAAGATTTGGCCGAGATGCAACTATTTTAAAATCTGGAATGAAAATCTGAAGTCAAAATACTGAG